>NW_027526675.1:0-155791 GCF_052857255.1 Amblyomma americanum | reverse complement strand
AGGTGCAAACTTTTTCTCTCAGAACTGCGCGAAAAGTTGTATTTAGGCTCAAAACAACGAGATACATCGTTTTAGATCGAAACTAGCAAGATTCACGAGCATCGATTTTACAAGTCGTCGAAGAGTAGACGAGAGAAAGGTGTAAACTTTTTCTCTCAGAACAGCGCGAAAACTTGTATTCCGGCTCAAAACAACGAGATACATCGTTTTAGATCGAAACTAGCAAGATTCACGAGCATAGATTTTACAAGTCGTCGAAGAGTAGAGGAGAGAAAGGTGTAAACTTTTTCTCTCAGAACAGCGCGAAAACTTGTATTCCGGCTCCAAACAACGGGATACATCGTTTTAGATCGAAACTAGCAAGATTCACGAGCATCGATTTTACAAGTCGTCGAAGAGTAGACGAGAGAAAGGTGCAAACTTTTTCTCTAAGAACTGCGCGAAAAGTTGAATTTCGGCTCAAAACAACGGGATACATCGTTTTAGATCGAAAGAAGCAAAATTCACGAGCATCGATTTTACAAGTCGTCGAAGAGTAGACGAGAGAAAGGTGTAAACTATTTCTCCCAGAACTGCGCGAAAACTTGTATTCCGGCTCAAAACAACGGGATACATCGTTTTAGATCGAAACTGGCAAAATTCACGAGCATCGATTTTACAAGTCGTCGAAGAGTAGAGGGGAGAAAGGTGCAAACTTTTTCTCTCAGAACTGGGCGAAAACTTGTATTCCGGCTCAAAACAAAGGGATACATCGTTTTAGATCAAAACTAGCAAGAATCACGAGCATCGATTTTACAAGTCGTCGAAGAGTAGAGGAGAGAAATGTGTAATCTTTTTTCTCAGAACTGCGCGATAACTTGTGTTCCGGCTCAAAACAACGGGATACATCGTTTTAGATCGAAACTAGCAAAATTCACGAGCATCGATTTTACAAGTCGTCGAAGAGTAGACGAGAGAAAGGTGTAAACTATTTCTCTCAGAACTGCGCGAAAACTTGTATTCCGGCTCAAAACAACGGGATACATCGTTTTAGATCAAAACTAGCAAGATTCACGAGCATCGATTTTACAAGTCGTCGAAGAGTAGAGGAGAGAAAGGTGTAAACTTTTTCTCTCAGAACTGCGCGAAAACTTGTATTCCGGCTCAAAACAACGGGATACATCGCTTTAGATCGAAACTAGCAAAATTCACGAGCATCGATTTTACAAGTCGTCGAAGAGTAGACGAGAGAAAGTTGTAAACTTTTTCTCTCAGAACAGCGCGAAAACTTGTATTCCGGCTCAAAACAACGAGATACATCGTTTTAGATCGAAACTAGCAAGATTCACGAGCATAGATTTCACAAGTCGTCAAAGAGTAGAGGAGAGAAAGGTGTAAACTTTTTCTCTCAGAACAGCGCGAAAACTTGTATTCTGGCTCAAAAAAAAACGGGATACATCGTTTTAGATCGAAACTAGCAATATTCACGAGCATCGATTTTACAAGTCGTCGAAGAGTACACGAGAAAAAGGTGCAAACTTTTTCTCTCAGAACTGCGCGAAAAGTTGTATTTCGGCTCAAAACAACGAGATACATCGTTTTAGATCGAAACTAGCAAGATTCACGAGCATCGATTTTACAAGTCGTCGAAGAGTACACGAGAAAAAGGTGCAAACTTTTTCTCTCAGAACTGCGCGAAAAGTTGTATTTAGGCTCAAAACAACGAGATACATCGTTTTAGATCGAAACTAGCAAGATTCACGAGCATCGATTTTACAAGTCGTCGAAGAGTAGACGAGAGAAAGGTGTAAACTTTTTCTCTCAGAACAGCGCGAAAACTTGTATTCCGGCTCAAAACAACGAGATACATCGTTTTAGATCGAAACTAGCAAGATTCACGAGCATAGATTTTACAATTCGTCGAAGAGTAGAGGAGAGAAAGGTGTAAACTTTTTCTCTCAGAACAGCGCGAAAACTTGTATTCCGGCTCCAAACAACGGGATACATCGTTTTAGATCGAAACTAGCAAGATTCACGAGCATCGATTTTACAAGTCGTCGAAGAGTAGACGAGAGAAAGGTGCAAACTTTTTCTCTAAGAACTGCGCGAAAAGTTGAATTTCGGCTCAAAACAACGGGATACATCGTTTTAGATCGAAACAAGCAAAATTCACGAGCATCGATTTTACAAGTCGTCGAAGAGTAGACGAGAGAAAGGTGTAAACTATTTCTCCCAGAACTGCGCGAAAACTTGTATTCCGGCTCAAAACAACGGGATACATCGTTTTAGATCGAAACTGGCAAAATTCACGAGCATCGATTTTACAAGTCGTCGAAGAGTAGAGGAGAGAAATGTGTAATCTTTTTTCTCAGAACTGCGCGATAACTTGTGTTCCGGCTCAAAACAACGGGATACATCGTTTTAGATCGAAACTAGCAAAATTCACGAGCATCGATTTTACAAGTCGTCGAAGAGTAGACGAGAGAAAGGTGTAAACTATTTCTCTCAGAACTGCGCGAAAACTTGTATTCCGGCTCAAAACAACGGGATACATCGTTTTAGATCAAAACTAGCAAGATTCACGAGCATCGATTTTACAAGTCGTCGAAGAGTAGAGGAGAGAAAGGTGTAAACTTTTTCTCTCAGAACTGCGCGAAAACTTGTATTCCGGCTCAAAACAACGGGATACATCGCTTTAGATCGAAACTAGCAAAATTCACGAGCATCGATTTTACAAGTCGTCGAAGAGTAGACGAGAGAAAGTTGTAAACTTTTTCTCTCAGAACAGCGCGAAAACTTGTATTCCGGCTCAAAACAACGAGATACATCGTTTTAGATCGAAACTAGCAAGATTCACGAGCATAGATTTCACAAGTCGTCAAAGAGTAGAGGAGAGAAAGGTGTAAACTTTTTCTCTCAGAACAGCGCGAAAACTTGTATTCTGGCTCAAAAAAAAACGGGATACATCGTTTTAGATCGAAACTAGCAATATTCACGAGCATCGATTTTACAAGTCGTCGAAGAGTACACGAGAAAAAGGTGCAAACTTTTTCTCTCAGAACTGCGCGAAAAGTTGTATTTCGGCTCAAAACAACGAGATACATCGTTTTAGATCGAAACTAGCAAGATTCACGAGCATCGATTTTACAAGTCGTCGAAGAGTACACGAGAAAAAGGTGCAAACTTTTTCTCTCAGAACTGCGCGAAAAGTTGTATTTAGGCTCAAAACAACGAGATACATCGTTTTAGATCGAAACTAGCAAGATTCACGAGCATCGATTTTACAAGTCGTCGAAGAGTAGACGAGAGAAAGGTGTAAACTTTTTCTCTCAGAACAGCGCGAAAACTTGTATTCCGGCTCAAAACAACGAGATACATCGTTTTAGATCGAAACTAGCAAGATTCACGAGCATAGATTTTACAATTCGTCGAAGAGTAGAGGAGAGAAAGGTGTAAACTTTTTCTCTCAGAACAGCGCGAAAACTTGTATTCCGGCTCCAAACAACGGGATACATCGTTTTAGATCGAAACTAGCAAGATTCACGAGCATCGATTTTACAAGTCGTCGAAGAGTAGACGAGAGAAAGGTGCAAACTTTTTCTCTAAGAACTGCGCGAAAAGTTGAATTTCGGCTCAAAACAACGGGATACATCGTTTTAGATCGAAACAAGCAAAATTCACGAGCATCGATTTTACAAGTCGTCGAAGAGTAGACGAGAGAAAGGTGTAAACTATTTCTCCCAGAACTGCGCGAAAACTTGTATTCCGGCTCAAAACAACGGGATACATCGTTTTAGATCGAAACTGGCAAAATTCACGAGCATCGATTTTACAAGTCGTCGAAGAGTAGAGGAGAGAAAGGTGTAAACTTTTTCTCTCAGAACTGCGCGAAAACTTGTATTCCGGCTCAAAACACGAGATACATCGTTTTAGATCGAAACTAGCAAAATTCACGAGCATCGATTTTACAAGTCGTCGAAGAGTAGAGGAGAGAAATGTGTAATCTTTTTTCTCAGAACTGCGCGATAACTTGTGTTCCGGCTCAAAACAACGGGATACATCGTTTTAGATCGAAACTAGCAAGATTCACGAGCATAGATTTCACAAGTCGTCAAAGAGTAGAGGAGAGAAAGGTGTAAACTTTTTCTCTCAGAACAGCGCAAAAACTTGTATTCTGGCTCAAAAAAAAACGGGATACATCGTTTTAGATCGAAACTAGCAAGATTCACGAGCATCGATTTTACAAGTCGTCGAAGAGTACACGAGAAAAAGGTGCAAACTTTTTCTCTCAGAACTGCGCGAAAAGTTGTATTTCGGCTCAAAACAACGAGATACATCGTTTTAGATCGAAACTAGCAAGATTCACGAGCATCGATTTTACAAGTCGTCGAAGAGTAGACGAGAGAAAGGTGTAAACTTTTTCTCTCAGAACTGCGCGAAAAGTTGTATTCCGGCTCAAAACAACGAGATACATCGTTTTAGATCGAAACTAGCAAGATTCACGAGCATAGATTTTACAAGTCGTCGAAGAGTAGAGGAGAGAAAGGTGTAAACTTTTTCTCTCAGAACAGCGCGAAAACTTGTATTCCGGCTCCAAACAACGGGATACATCGTTTTAGATCGAAACTAGCAAGATTCACGAGCATCGATTTTACAAGTCGTCGAAGAGTAGACGAGAGAAAGGTGCAAACTTTTTCTCTAAGAACTGCGCGAAAACTTGAATTCCGACTCAAAACAACGCGATACATCGTTTTAGATCGAAATTATTAGAATTCACGAGCATCGATTTTACAAGCCGTCGAAGAGTAGACGAGAGAAAGGTGTAAACGTTTTCTCTCAGAACTGCGCGAAAACTTGTATTCCGGCTCAAAACAACGGGATACATCGTTTTAGATCGAAACTAGCAAGATTCACGAGCATCGATTTTACAAGTCGTCGAAGAGTAGACGAGTGAAAGGTGTAAACTTTTTCTCTCAGAACTGCGCGAAAACTTGTATTCCGGCTCAGAACAACGGGATACATCGTTTTAGACCGAAACTAACAAAATTCACGGGCATCGATTTTACAAGTCCTCGAAGAGTAGACGAGAAAAAGGTGCAAAGTTTTTCTCTCAGAACTGCGCGAAAACTTGTATTCCGGCTCAAAACAACGGGATACATCGTTTTAGATCGAAACAAGCAAAATTCACGAGCATCGTTTTTACAAGTCGTCGAAGAGTAGAGGGGAGAAAGGTGCAAACTTTTTCTCTCAGAACTGGGCGAAAACTTCTATTCCGGCTCAAAACAACGAGATACATCGTTTTAGATCGAAACTAGCAAGATTCACGAGCATCGATTTTACAAGTCGTCGAAGAGTAGACAAGAGAAAGGTGTAAACTTTTTCTCTCAGAACAGCGCGAAAACTTGTATTCCGGCTCAAAACAACGAGATACATCGTTTTAGATCGAAACTAGCAAGATTCACGAGCATAAATTTTACAAGTCGTCGAAGAGTAGAGGAGAGAAAGGTGCAAACTTTTTCTCTCAGAACTGCGCGAAAAGTTGTATTTCGGCTCAAAACAACGAGATACATCGTTTTAGATCGAAACTAGCAAGATTCACGAGCATCGATTTTACAAATCGTCGAAGAGTAGACGAAAAAATGGTGTAAATTTTTTTTCTCAAAACTGCGCGAAAACTTGTGTTCCGGCTCAAAACAACGGGATACATCGTTTTAGATCGAAACTAGCAAAATTCACGAGCATCGATTTTACAAGTCGTCGAAGAGTAGACGAGAGAAAGGTGTAAACTTTTTCTCTCAGAACAGCGCGAAAACTTGTATTCCGGCTCAAAACAACGAGTTACATCGTTTTAGATCGAAACTAGCAAGATTCACGAGCATAGATTTCACAAGTCGTCAAAGAGTAGAGGAGAGAAAGGTGTAAACTTTTTCTCTCAGAACAGCGCGAAAACTTGTATTCTGGCTCAAAAAAAAACGGGATACATCGTTTTAGATCGAAACTAGCAAGATTCACGAGCATCGATTTTACAAGTCGTCGAAGAGTACACGAGAAAAAGGTGCAAACTTTTTCTCTCAGAACTGCGCGAAAAGTTGTATTTCGGCTCAAAACAACGAGATACATCGTTTTAGATCAAAACTAGCAAGATTCGCGAGCATCGATTTTACAAGTCGTCGAAGAGTAGACGAGAGAAAGGTGTAAACTTTTTCTCTCAGAACAGCGCGAAAACTTGTATTCCGGCTCAAAACAACGAGATATATCGTTTTAGATCGAAACTAGCAAGATTCACGAGCATCGATTTTACAAGTCGTCGAAGAGTAGACGAGAGAAAGGTGCAAACTTTTTCTCTAAGAACTGCGCGAAAAGTTGAATTTCGGCTCAAAACAACGGGATACATCGTTTTAGATCGAAACAAGCAAAATTCACGAGCATCGATTTTACAAGTCGTCGAAGAGTAGACGAGAGAAAGGTGTAAACTATTTCTCCCAGAACTGCGCGAAAACTTGTATTCCGGCTCAAAACAACGGGATACATCGTTTTAGATCGAAACTGGCAAAATTCACGAGCATCGATTTTACAAGTCGTCGAAGAGTAGAGGGGAGAAAGGTGCAAACTTTTTCTCTCAGAACTGGGCGAAAACTTGTATTCCGGCTCAAAACAAAGGGATACATCGTTTTAGATCAAAACTAGCAAGAATCACGACTATCGATTTTACAAGTCGTCGAAGAGTAGAGGAGAGAAATGTGTAATCTTTTTTCTCAGAACTGCGCGATAACTTGTGTTCCGGCTCAAAACAACGGGATACATCGTTTTAGATCGAAACTAGCAAAATTCACGAGCATCGATTTTACAAGTCGTCGAAGAGTAGAGGAGAGAAAGGTGTAAATTTTTTCTCTCAGAACTGCGCGAAAACTTGTATTCCGGCTCAAAACAACGAGATACATCGTTTTAGATCGAAACTAGCAAGATTCACGAGCATAGATTTTACGAGCCGTCGATGAGTAGAGGAGAGAAAGGTGTAAACTTTTTCTCTCATTACAGCACGAAAACTTGTATTCCGGCTCAAAAAAACGGGATACATCTTTTAAGATCGAAACTAGCAAGATTCACGAGCATCGATTTTACAAGTCGTCGAAAAGTACACGAGAAAAAGGTGTAAACTTTTTCTCTCAGAACTGCGCGAAAAGTTGTATTTCGGCTCAAAACAACGGGATACATCGTTTTAGATCGAAACAAGCAAAATTCACGAGCATCGATTTTACAAGTCGTCGAAGAGTAGACGAGAGAAAGGTGTAAACTATTTCTCTCAGAACTGCGCGAAAACTTGTATTCCGGCTCAAAACAACGGGATACATCGTTTTAGATCAAAACTAGCAAGATTCACGAGCATCGATTTTACAAGTCGTCGAAGAGTAGAGGAGAGAAAGGTGTAAACTTTTTCTCTCAGAACTGCGCGAAAACTTGTATTCCGGCTCAAAACAACGGGATACATCGTTTTAGATCGAAACTAGCAAAATTCACGAGCATCGATTTTACAAGTCGTCGAAGAGTAGACGAGAGAAAGTTGTAAACTTTTTCTCTCAGAACAGCGCGAAAACTTGTATTCCGGCTCAAAACAACGAGATACATCGTTTTAGATCGAAACTAGCAAGATTCACGAGCATAGATTTCACAAGTCGTCAAAGAGTAGAGGAGAGAAAGGTGTAAACTTTTTCTCTCAGAACAGCGCGAAAACTTGTATTCTGGCTCAAAAAAAAACGGGATACATCGTTTTAGATCGAAACTAGCAATATTCACGAGCATCGATTTTACAAGTCGTCGAAGAGTACACGAGAAAAAGGTGCAAACTTTTTCTCTCAGAACTGCGCGAAAAGTTGTATTTCGGCTCAAAACAACGAGATACATCGTTTTAGATCGAAACTAGCAAGATTCACGAGCATCGATTTTACAAGTCGTCGAAGAGTACACGAGAAAAAGGTGCAAACTTTTTCTCTCAGAACAGCGCGAAAACTTGTATTCCGGCTCAAAACAACGAGATACATCGTTTTAGATCGAAACTAGCAAGATTCACGAGCATAGATTTTACAAGTCGTCGAAGAGTAGAGGAGAGAAAGGTGTAAACTTTTTCTCTCAGAACAGCGCGAAAACTTGTATTCCGGCTCCAAACAACGGGATACATCGTTTTAGATCGAAACTAGCAAGATTCACGAGCATCGATTTTACAAGTCGTCGAAGAGTAGACGAGAGAAAGGTGCAAACTTTTTCTCTAAGAACTGCGCGAAAAGTTGAATTTCGGCTCAAAACAACGGGATACATCGTTTTAGATCGAAACAAGCAAAATTCACGAGCATCGATTTTACAAGTCGTCGAAGAGTAGACGAGAGAAAGGTGTAAACTATTTCTCCCAGAACTGCGCGAAAACTTGTATTCCGGCTCAAAACAACGGGATACATCGTTTTAGATCGAAACTGGCAAAATTCACGAGCATCGATTTTACAAGTCGTCGAAGAGTAGAGGAGAGAAAGGTGTAAACTTTTTCTCTCAGAACTGCGCGAAAACTTGTATTCCGGCTCAAAACACGAGATACATCGTTTTAGATCGAAACTAGCAAAATTCACGAGCATCGATTTTACAAGTCGTCGAAGAGTAGAGGAGAGAAATGTGTAATCTTTTTTCTCAGAACTGCGCGATAACTTGTGTTCCGGCTCAAAACAACGGGATACATCGTTTTAGATCGAAACTAGCAAGATTCACGAGCATAGATTTCACAAGTCGTCAAAGAGTAGAGGAGAGAAAGGTGTAAACTTTTTCTCTCAGAACAGCGCAAAAACTTGTATTCTGGCTCAAAAAAAAACGGGATACATCGTTTTAGATCGAAACTAGCAAGATTCACGAGCATCGATTTTACAAGTCGTCGAAGAGTACACGAGAAAAAGGTGCAAACTTTTTCTCTCAGAACTGCGCGAAAAGTTGTATTTCGGCTCAAAACAACGAGATACATCGTTTTAGATCGAAACTAGCAAGATTCACGAGCATCGATTTTACAAGTCGTCGAAGAGTAGACGAGAGAAAGGTGTAAACTTTTTCTCTCAGAACTGCGCGAAAAGTTGTATTCCGGCTCAAAACAACGAGATACATCGTTTTAGATCGAAACTAGCAAGATTCACGAGCATAGATTTTACAAGTCGTCGAAGAGTAGAGGAGAGAAAGGTGTAAACTTTTTCTCTCAGAACAGCGCGAAAACTTGTATTCCGGCTCCAAACAACGGGATACATCGTTTTAGATCGAAACTAGCAAGATTCACGAGCATCGATTTTACAAGTCGTCGAAGAGTAGACGAGAGAAAGGTGCAAACTTTTTCTCTAAGAACTGCGCGAAAACTTGAATTCCGACTCAAAACAACGCGATACATCGTTTTAGATCGAAATTATTAGAATTCACGAGCATCGATTTTACAAGCCGTCGAAGAGTAGACGAGAGAAAGGTGTAAACGTTTTCTCTCAGAACTGCGCGAAAACTTGTATTCCGGCTCAGAACAACGGGATACATCGTTTTAGACCGAAACTAACAAAATTCACGGGCATCGATTTTACAAGTCCTCGAAGAGAAGACGAGAAAAAGGTGCAAAGTTTTTCTCTCAGAACTGCGCGAAAACTTGTATTCCGGCTCAAAACAACGGGATACATCGTTTTAGATCGAAACAAGCAAAATCCACGAGCATCGTTTTTACAAGTCGTCGAAGAGTAGAGGGGAGAAAGGTGCAAACTTTTTCTCTCAGAACTGGGCGAAAACTTCTATTCCGGCTCAAAACAACGAGATACATCGTTTTAGATCGAAACTAGCAAGATTCACGAGCATCGATTTTACAAGTCGTCGAAGAGTAGACAAGAGAAAGGTGTAAACTTTTTCTCTCAGAACAGCGCGAAAACTTGTATTCCGGCTCAAAACAACGAGATACATCGTTTTAGATCGAAACTAGCAAGATTCACGAGCATAAATTTTACAAGTCGTCGAAGAGTAGAGGAGAGAAAGGTGCAAACTTTTTCTCTCAGAACTGCGCGAAAAGTTGTATTTCGGCTCAAAACAACGAGATACATCGTTTTAGATCGAAACTAGCAAGATTCACGAGCATCGATTTTACAAATCGTCGAAGAGTAGACGAAAAAATGGTGTAAATTTTTTTTCTCAAAACTGCGCGAAAACTTGTGTTCCGGCTCAAAACAACGGGATACATCGTTTTAGATCGAAACTAGCAAAATTCACGAGCATCGATTTTACAAGTCGTCGAAGAGTAGACGAGAGAAAGGTGTAAACTTTTTCTCTCAGAACAGCGCGAAAACTTGTATTCTGGCTCAAAAAAAAACGGGATACATCGTTTTAGATCGAAACTAGCAAGATTCACGAGCATCGATTTTACAAGTCGTCGAAGAGTACACGAGAAAAAGGTGCAAACTTTTTCTCTCAGAACTGCGCGAAAAGTTGTATTTCGGCTCAAAACAACGAGATACATCGTTTTAGATCAAAACTAGCAAGATTCGCGAGCATCGATTTTACAAGTCGTCGAAGAGTAGACGAGAGAAAGGTGTAAACTTTTTCTCTCAGAACAGCGCGAAAACTTGTATTCCGGCTCAAAACAACGAGATACATCGTTTTAGATCGAAACTAGCAAGATTCACGAGCATAGATTTTACAAGTCGTCGAAGAGTAGAGGAGAGAAAGGTGTAAACTTTTTCTCTCAGAACAGCGCGAAAACTTGTATTCCGGCTCCAAACAACGGGATACATCGTTTTAGATCGAAACTAGCAAGATTCACGAGCATCGATTTTACAAGTCGTCGAAGAGTAGACGAGAGAAAGGTGCAAACTTTTTCTCTAAGAACTGCGCGAAAACTTGAATTCCGACTCAAAACAACGCGATACATCGTTTTACATCGAAATTATTAGAATTCACGAGCATCGATTTTACAAGCCGTCGAAGAGTGGACGAGAGAAAGGTGTAAACGTTTTCTCTCAGAACTGCGCGAAAACTTGTATTCCGGCTCAAAACAACGGGATACATCGTTTTAGATCGAAACTAGCAAGATTCACGAGCATCGATTTTACAAGTCGTCGAAGAGTAGACGAGTGAAAGGTGTAAACTTTTTCTCTCAGAACTGCGCGAAAACTTGTATTCCGGCTGAGAACAACGGGATACATCGTTTTAGACCGAAACTAACAAAATTCACGGGCATCGATTTTACAAGTCCTCGAAGAGTAGACGAGAAAAAGGTGCAAACTTTTTCTCTCAGAACTGCGCGAAAACTTGTATTCTGGCTCAAAACAACGGGATACATCGTTTTAGATCGAAACTAGCAAGATTCACGAGCATCGATTTTACAAATCGTCGAAGAGTAGACGAGAGAGGTGTAAATTTTTTCTCTCAGAACTGCGCGAAAACTTGTGTTCCGGCTCAAAACAACGGGATACATCGTTTTAGATCGAAACTGGCAAAATTCACGAGCATCGATTTTACAAGTCGTCGAAGAGTAGAGGAGAGAAAGGTGTAAACTTTTTCTCTCAGAACTGCGCGAAAACTTGTATTCCGGCTCAAAACACGAGATACATCGTTTTAGATCGAAACTAGCAAAATTCACGAGCATCGATTTTACAAGTCGTCGAAGAGTAGAGGAGAGAAATGTGTAATCTTTTTTCTCAGAACTGCGCGATAACTTGTGTTCCGGCTCAAAACAACGGGATACATCGTTTTAGATCGAAACTAGCAAAATTCACGAGCATCGATTTTACAAGTCGTCGAACAGTAGAGGAGAGAAAGGTGTAAATTTTTTCTCTCAGAACTGCGCGAAAACTTGTATTCCGGCTCAAAACAACGAGATACATCGTTTTAGATCGAAACTAGCAAGATTCACGAGCATAGATTTTACGAGCCGTCGATGAGTAGAGGAGAGAAAGGTGTAAACTTTTTCTCTCATTACAGCACGAAAACTTGTATTCCGGCTCAAAAAAACGGGATACATCTTTTAAGATCGAAACTAGCAAGATTCACGAGCATCGATTTTACAAGTCGTCGAAGAGTAGACGAGAGAAAGGTGCAAACTTTTTCTCTAAGAACTGCGCGAAAACTTGAATTCCGACTCAAAACAACGCGATACATCGTTTTAGATCGAAATTATTAGAATTCACGAGCATCGATTTTACAAGCCGTCGAAGAGTGGACGAGAGAAAGGTGTAAACGTTTTCTCTCAGAACTGCGCGAAAACTTGTATTCCGGCTCAAAACAACGGGATACATCGTTTTAGATCGAAACTAGCAAGATTCACGAGCATCGATTTTACAAGTCGTCGAAGAGTAGACGAGTGAAAGGTGTAAACTTTTTCTCTCAGAACTGCGCGAAAACTTGTATTCCGGCTCAGAACAACGGGATACATCGTTTTAAACCGAAACTAACAAAATTCACGGGCATCGATTTTACAAGTCCTCGAAGAGTAGACGAGAAAAAGGTGCAAACTTTTTCTCTCAGAACTGCGCGAAAACTTGTATTCCGGCTCAAAACAACGGGATACATCGTTTTAGATTGAAACAAGCAAAATTCACGAGCATTGTTTTTACAAGTCGTCGAAGAGTAGAGGGGAGAAAGGTGCAAACTTTTTCTCTCAGAACTGGGCGAAAACTTGTATTCCGGCTCAAAACAAAGGGATACATCGTTTTAGATCAAAACTAGCAAGAATCACGAGCATCGATTTTACAAGTCGTCGAAGAGTAGAGGAGAGAAGGGTGTAAACTTTTTCTCTCAGAACGGCGCGAAAACTTGTATTCCGTCTCAAAACAACGGGATACATCGTTTTAGATCGAAACTAGCAAGATTCACGAGCATAGATGTTACAAATCGTCGAAGAGTAGACGAGAGAGGTGTAAATTTTTTCTCTCAGAACTGCGCGAAAACTTGTGTTCCGGCTCAAAACAACGGGATACATCGTTTTAGATCGAAACTGGCAAAATTCACGAGCATCGATTTTACAAGTCGTCGAAGAGTAGAGGAGAGAAAGGTGTAAACTTTTTCTCTCAGAACTGCGCGAAAACTTGTATTCCGGCTCAAAACACGAGATACATCGTTTTAGATCGAAACTAGCAAAATTCACGAGCATCGATTTTACAAGTCGTCGAAGAGTAGAGGAGAGAAATGTGTAATCTTTTTTCTCAGAACTGCGCGATAACTTGTGTTCCGGCTCAAAACAACGGGATACATCGTTTTAGATCGAAACTAGCAAAATTCACGAGCATCGATTTTACAAGTCGTCGAACAGTCGAGGAGAGAAAGGTGTAAATTTTTTCTCTCAGAACTGCGCGAAAACTTGTATTCCGGCTCAAAACAACGAGATACATCGTTTTAGATCGAAACTAGCAAGATTCACGAGCATAGATTTTACGAGCCGTCGATGAGTAGAGGAGAGAAAGGTGTAAACTTTTTCTCTCATTACAGCACGAAAACTTGTATTCCGGCTCAAAAAAACGGGATACATCTTTTAAGATCGAAACTAGCAAGATTCACGAGCATCGATTTTACAAGTCGTCGAAGAGTAGACGAGAGAAAGGTGTAAACTATTTCTCTCAGAACTGCGCGAAAACTTGTATTCCGGCTCAAAACAACGGGATACATCGTTTTAGATCAAAACTAGCAAGATTCACGAGCATCGATTTTACAAGTCGTCGAAGAGTAGAGGAGAGAAAGGTGTAAACTTTTTCTCTCAGAACTGCGCGAAAACTTGTATTCCGGCTCAAAACAACGGGATACATCGTTTTAGATCGAAACTAGCAAAATTCACGAGCATCGATTTTACAAGTCGTCGAAGAGTAGACGAGAGAAAGTTGTAAACTTTTTCTCTCAGAACAGCGCGAAAACTTGTATTCCGGCTCAAAACAACGAGATACATCGTTTTAGATCGAAACTAGCAAGATTCACGAGCATAGATTTCACAAGTCGTCAAAGAGTAGAGGAGAGAAAGGTGTAAACTTTTTCTCTCAGAACAGCGCGAAAACTTGTATTCTGGCTCAAAAAAAAACGGGATACATCGTTTTAGATCGAAACTAGCAATATTCACGAGCATCGATTTTACAAGTCGTCGAAGAGTACACGAGAAAAAGGTGCAAACTTTTTCTCTCAGAACTGCGCGAAAAGTTGTATTTCGGCTCAAAACAACGAGATACATCGTTTTAGATCGAAACTAGCAAGATTCACGAGCATCGATTTTACAAGTCGTCGAAGAGTACACGAGAAAAAGGTGCAAACTTTTTCTCTCAGAAATGCGCGAAAAGTTGTATTTCGGCTCAAAACAACGAGATACATCGTTTTAGATCGAAACTAGCAAGATTCACGAGCATCGATTTTACAAGTCGTCGAAGAGTAGACGAGAGAAAGGTGTAAACTTTTTCTCTCAGAACAGCGCGAAAACTTGTATTCCGGCTCAAAACAACGAGATACATCGTTTTAGATCGAAACTAGCAAGATTCACGAGCATAGATTTTACAAGTCGTCGAAGAGTAGAGGAGGGAAAGGTGTAAACTTTTTCTCTCAGAACAGCGCGAAAACTTGTATTCCGGCTCCAAACAACGGGATACATCGTTTTAGATCGAAACTAGCAAGATTCACGAGCATCGATTTTACAAGTCGTCGAAGAGTAGACGAGAGAAAGGTGCAAAGTTTTTCTCTAAGAACTGCGCGAAAAGGTTAATTTCGGCTCAAAACAACGGGATACATCGTTTTAGATCGAAACAAGCAAAATTCACGAGCATCGATTTTACAAGTCGTCGAAGAGTACACGAGAAAAAGGTGCAAACTTTTTCTCTCAGAACTGCGCGAAAAGTTGTATTTAGGCTCAAAACAACGAGATACATCGTTTTAGATCGAAACTAGCAAGATTCACGAGCATCGATTTTACAAGTCGTCGAAGAGTAGACGAGAGAAAGGTGTAAACTTTTTCTCTCAGAACTGCGCGAAAAGTTGTATTCCGGCTCAAAACAACGAGATACATCGTTTTAGATCGAAACTAGCAAGATTCACGAGCATAGATTTTACAAGTCGTCGAAGAGTAGAGGAGAGAAAGGTGTAAACTTTTTCTCTCAGAACAGCGCGAAAACTTGTATTCCGGCTCCAAACAACGGGATACATCGTTTTAGATCGAAACTAGCAAGATTCACGAGCATCGATTTTACAAGTAGTCGAAGAGTAGACGAGAGAAAGGTGCAAACTTTTTCTCTAAGAACTGCGCGAAAACTTGAATTCCGACTCAAAACAACGCGATACATCGTTTTAGATCGAAATTATTAGAATTCACGAGCATCGATTTTACAAGCCGTCGAAGAGTAGACGAGAGAAAGGTGTAAACGTTTTCTCTCAGAACTGCGCGAAAACTTGTATTCCGGCTCAAAACAACGGGATACATCGTTTTAGATCGAAACTAGCAAGATTCACGAGCATCGATTTAACAAGTCGTCGAAGAGTAGACGAGTGAAAGGTGTAAACTTTTTCTCTCAGAACTGCGCGAAAACTTGTATTCCGGCTCAGAACAACGGGATACATCGTTTTAGACCGAAACTAACAAAATTCACGGGCATCGATTTTACAAGTCCTCGAAGAGTAGACGAGAAAAAGGTGCAAAGTTTTTCTCTCAGAACTGCGCGAAAACTTGTATTCCGGCTCAAAACAACGGGATACATCGTTTTAGATCGAAACAAGCAAAATTCACGAGCATCGATTTTACAAGTCGTCGAAGAGTAGACGAGAGAAAGGTGCAAACTTTTTCTCTAAGAACTGCGCGAAAACTTGAATTCCGACTCAAAACAACGCGATACATCGTTTTAGATCGAAATTATTAGAATTCACGAGCATCGATTTTACAAGCCGTCGAAGAGTAGACGAGAGAAAGGTGTAAACGTTTTCTCTCAGAACTGCGCGAAAACTTGTATTCCGGCTCAAAACAACGGGATACATCGTTTTAGATCGAAACTAGCAAGATTCACGAGCATCGATTTTACACGTCGTCGAAGAGCAGAGGGGAGAAAGGGGCAAACTTTTTCTCTCAGAACAGGGCGAAAACTTCTATTCCGGCTCAAAACAACGAGATACATCGTTTTAGATCGAAACTAGCAAGATTCACGAGCATCGATTTTACAAGTCGTCGAAGAGTAGACGAGAGAAAGGTGTAAACTTTTTCTCTCAGAACAGCGCGAAAACTTGTATTCCGGCTCAAAACAACGAGATACATCGTTTTAGATCGAAACTAGCAAGATTCACGAGCATAGATTTTACAAGTCGTCGAAGAGTAGAGGAGAGAAAGGTGCAAACTTTTTCTCTCAGAACTGCGCGAAAAGTTGTATTTCGGCTCAAAACAACGAGATACATCGTTTTAGATCGAAACTAGCAAGATTCACGAGCATCGATTTTACAAATCGTCGAAGAGTAGACGAAAAAATGGTGTAAATTATTTTTCTCAAAACTGCGCGAAAACTTGTGTTCCGGCTCAAAACAACGGGATACATCGTTTTAGATCGAAACTAGCAAAATTCACGAGCATCGATTTTACAAGTCGTCGAAGAGTAGACGAGAGAAAGGTGTAAACTTTTTCTCTAAGAACAGCGCGAAAACTTGTATTCCGGCTCAAAACAACGAGATACATCGTTTTAGATCGAAACTAGCAAGATTCACGAGCATAGATTTTACAAGTCGTCGAAGAGTAGAAGAGAGAAAGGTGTAAACTTTTTCTCTCAGAACAGCGCGAAAACTTGTATTCCGGCTCCAAACAACGGGATACATCGTTTTAGATCGAAACTAGCAAGATTCACGAGCATCGATTTTACAAGTCGTCGAAGAGTAGACGAGAGAAAGGTGCAAACTTTTTCTCTAAGAACTGCGCGAAAAGTTGAATTTCGGCTCAAAACAACGGGATACATCGTTTTAGATCGAAACAAGCAAAATTCACGAGCATCGATTTCACAAGTCGTCGAAGAGTAGACGAGAGAAAGGTGTAAACTATTTCTCCCAGGACTGCGCGAAAACTTGTATTCCGGCTCAAAACAACGGGATACATCGTTTTAGATCGAAACTAGCAAGATTCACGAGCATCGGTTTTACAAGTCGTCGAAGAGTAGACGAGTGAAAGGTGTAAACTTTTTCTCTCAGAACTGCGCGAAAACTTGTATTCCGGCTCAGAACAACGGGATACATCGTTTTAGACCGAAACTAACAAAATTCACGGGCATCGATTTTACAAGTCCTCGAAGAGTAGACGAGAAAAAGGTGCAAACTTTTTCTCTCAGAACTGCGCGAAAACTTGTATTCCGGCTCAAAACAACGGGATACATCGTTTTAGATTGAAACAAGCAAAATTCACGAGCATTGTTTTTACAAGTCGTCGAAGAGTAGAGGGGAGAAAGGTGCAAACTTTTTCTCTCAGAACTGGGCGAAAACTTGTATTCCGGCTCAAAACAAAGGGATACATCGGTTTAGATCAAAACTAGCAAGAATCACGAGCATCGATTTTACAAGTCGTCGAAGAGTAGAGGAGAGAAGGGTGTAAACTTTTTCTCCCAGAACGGCGCGAAAACTTGAATTCCGACTCAAAACAACGCGATACATCGTTTTAGATCTAAATTATTAGAATTCACGAGCATCGATTTTACAAGCCGTCGAAGAGTAGACGAGAGAAAGGTGTAAACGTTTTCTCTCAGAACTGCGCGAAAACTTGTATTCCGGCTCAAAACAACGAGATACATCGTTTTAGATCGAAACTAGCAAGATTCACGAGCATCGATTTTACAAGTCGTCGAAGAGTAGAGGGGAGAAAGGTGCAAACTTTTTCTCTCAGAACAGGGCGAAAACTTCTATTCCGGCTCAAAACAACGAGATACATCGTTTTAGATCGAAACTAGCAAGATTCACGAGCATCGATTTTACAAGTCGTCGAAGAGTAGACGAGAGAAAGGTGTAAACTTTTTCTCTCAGAACAGCGCGAAAACTTGTATTCCGGCTCAAAACAACGAGATACATCGTTTTAGATCGAAACTAGCAAGATTCACGAGCATAGATTTTACAAGTCGTCGAAGAGTAGAGGAGAGAAAGGTGCAAACTTTTTCTCTCAGAACTGCGCGAAAAGTTGTATTTCGGCTCAAAACAACGAGATACATCGTTTTAGATCGAAACTAGCAAGATTCACGAGCATCGATTTTACAAATCGTCGAAGAGTAGACGAAAAAATGGTGTAAATTATTTTTCTCAAAACTGCGCGAAAACTTGTGTTCCGGCTCAAAACAACGGGATACATCGTTTTAGATCGAAACTAGCAAAATTCACGAGCATCGATTTTACAAGTCGTCGAAGAGTAGACGAGAGAAAGGTGTAAACTTTTTCTCTAAGAACAGCGCGAAAACTTGTATTCCGGCTCAAAACAACGAGATACATCGTTTTAGATCGAAACTAGCAAGATTCACGAGCATAGATTTTACAAGTCGTCGAAGAGTAGAAGATAGAAAGGTGTAAACTTTTTCTCTCAGAACAGCGCGAAAACTTGTATTCCGGCTCCAAACAACGGGATACATCGTTTTAGATCGAAACTAGCAAGATTCACGAGCATCGATTTTACAAGTCGTCGAAGAGTAGACGAGAGAAAGGTGCAAACTTTTTCTCTAAGAACTGCGCGAAAAGTTGAATTTCGGCTCAAAACAACGGGATACATCGTTTTAGATCGAAACAAGCAAAATTCACGAGCATCGATTTTACAAGTCGTCGAAGAGTAGACGAGAGAAAGGTGTAAACTATTTCTCCCAGGACTGCGCGAAAACTTGTATTCCGGCTCAAAACAACGGGATACATCGTTTTAGATCGAAACTAGCAAGATTCACGAGCATCGATTTTACAAGTCGTCGAAGAGTAGACGAGTGAAAGGTGTAAACTTTTTCTCTCAGAACTGCGCGAAAACTTGTATTCCGGCTCAGAACAACGGGATACATCGTTTTAGACCGAAACTAACAAAATTCACGGGCATCGATTTTACAAGTCCTCGAAGAGTAGACGAGAAAAAGGTGCAATCTTTTTCTCTCAGAACTGCGCGAAAACTTGTATTCCGGCTCAAAACAACGGGATGCATCGTTTTAGATTGAAACAAGCAAAATTCACGAGCATTGTTTTTACAAGTCGTCGAAGAGTAGAGGGGAGAAAGGTGCAAACTTTTTCTCTCAGAACTGGGCGAAAACTTGTATTCCGGCTCAAAACAAAGGGATACATCGTTTTAGATCAAAACTAGCAAGAATCACGAGCATCGATTTTACAAGTCGTCGAAGAGTAGAGGAGAGAAGGGTGTAAACTTTTTCTCTCAGAACGGCGCGAAAACTTGTATTCCGGCTCAAAACAACAGGATACATCGTTTTAGATCGAAACTAGCAAGATTCACGAGCATCGATTTTACAAATCGTCGAAGAGTAGACAAGAGAGGTGTAAATTTTTTCTCTCAGAACTGCGCGAAAACTTGTGTTCCGGCTCAAAACAACGGGATACATCGTTTTAGATCGAAACTGGCAAAATTCACGAGCATCGATTTTACAAGTCGTCGAAGAGTAGAGGAGAGAAAGGTGTAAACTTTTTCTCTCAGAACTGCGCGAAAACTTGTATTCCGGCTCAAAACACGAGATACATCGTTTTAGATCGAAACTAGCAAAATTCACGAGCATCGATTTTACAAGTCGTCGAAGAGTAGAGGAGAGAAATGTGTAATCTTTTTTCTCAGAACTGCGCGATAACTTGTGTTCCGGCTCAAAACAACGGGATACATCGTTTTAGATCGAAACTAGCAAAATTCACGAGCATCGATTTTACAAGTCGTCGAAGAGTAGAGGAGAGAAAGGTGTAAATTTTTTCTCTCAGAACTGCGCGAAAACTTGTATTCCGGCTCAAAACAACGAGATACATCGTTTTAGATCGAGACTAGCAAGATTCACGAGCATAGATTTTACGAGCCGTCGATGAGTAGAGGAGAGAAAGGTGTAAACTTTTTCTCTCATTACAGCACGAAAACTTGTATTCCGGCTCAAAAAAACGGGATACATCTTTTAAGATCGAAACTAGCAAGATTCACGAGCATCGATTTTACAAGTCGTCGAAAAGTACACGAGAAAAAGGTGTAAACTTTTTCTCTCAGAACTGCGCGAAAAGTTGTATTTCGGCTCAAAACAACGGGATACATCGTTTTAGATCGAAACAAGCAAAATTCACGAGCATCGATTTTACAAGTCGTCGAAGAGTAGACGAGAGAAAGGTGTAAACTATTTCTCTCAGAACTGCGCGAAAACTTGTATTCCGGCTCAAAACAACGGGATACATCGTTTTAGATCAAAACTAGCAAGATTCACGAGCATCGATTTTACAAGTCGTCGAAGAGTAGAGGAGAGAAAGGTGTAAACTTTTTCTCTCAGAACAGCGCGAAAACTTGTATTCCGGCTCCAAACAACGGGATACATCGTTTTAGATCGAAACTAGCAAGATTCACGAGCATCGATTTTACAAGTCGTCGAAGAGTAGACGAGAGAAAGGTGCAAACTTTTTCTCTAAGAACTGCGCGAAAACTTGAATTCCGACTCAAAACAACGCGATACATCGTTTTAGATCGAAATTATTAGAATTCACGAGCATCGATTTTACAAGCCGTCGAAGAGTGGACGAGAGAAAGGTGTAAACGTTTTCTCTCAGAACTGCGCGAAAACTTGTATTCCGGCTCAAAACAACGGGATACATCGTTTTAGATCGAAACTAGCAAGATTCACGAGCATCGATTTTACAAGTCGTCGAAGAGTAGACGAGTGAAAGGTGTAAACTTTTTCTCTCAGAACTGCGCGAAAACTTGTATTCCGGCTCAGAACAACGGGATACATCGTTTTAGACCGAAACTAACAAAATTCACGGGCATCGATTTTACAAGTCCTCGAAGAGTAGACGAGAAAAAGGTGCAAACTTTTTCTCTCAGAACTGCGCGAAAACTTGTATTCTGGCTCAAAACAACGGGATACATCGTTTTAGATCGAAACTAGCAAGATTCACGAGCATCGATTTTACAAATCGTCGAAGAGTAGACGAGAGAGGTGTAAATTTTTTCTCTCAGAACTGCGCGAAAACTTGTGTTCCGGCTCAAAACAACGGGATACATCGTTTTAGATCGAAACTGGCAAAATTCACGAGCATCGATTTTACAAGTCGTCGAAGAGTAGAGGAGAGAAAGGTGTAAACTTTTTCTCTCAGAACTGCGCGAAAACTTGTATTCCGGCTCAAAACACGAGATACATCGTTTTAGATCGAAACTAGCAAAATTCACGAGCATCGATTTTACAAGTCGTCGAAGAGTAGAGGAGAGAAATGTGTAATCTTTTTTCTCAGAACTGCGCGATAACTTGTGTTCCGGCTCAAAACAACGGGATACATCGTTTTAGATCGAAACTAGCAAAATTCACGAGCATCGATTTTACAAGTCGTCGAACAGTAGAGGAGAGAAAGGTGTAAATTTTTTCTCTCAGAACTGCGCGAAAACTTGTATTCCGGCTCAAAACAACGAGATACATCGTTTTAGATCGAAACTAGCAAGATTCACGAGCATAGATTTTACGAGCCGTCGATGAGTAGAGGAGAGAAAGGTGTAAACTTTTTCTCTCATTACAGCACGAAAACTTGTATTCCGGCTCAAAAAAACGGGATACATCTTTTAAGATCGAAACTAGCAAGATTCACGAGCATCGATTTTACAAGTCGTCGAAGAGTAGACGAGAGAAAGGTGCAAACTTTTTCTCTAAGAACTGCGCGAAAACTTGAATTCCGACTCAAAACAACGCGATACATCGTTTTAGATCGAAATTATTAGAATTCACGAGCATCGATTTTACAAGCCGTCGAAGAGTGGACGAGAGAAAGGTGTAAACGTTTTCTCTCAGAACTGCGCGAAAACTTGTATTCCGGCTCAAAACAACGGGATACATCGTTTTAGATCGAAACTAGCAAGATTCACGAGCATCGATTTTACAAGTCGTCGAAGAGTAGACGAGTGAAAGGTGTAAACTTTTTCTCTCAGAACTGCGCGAAAACTTGTATTCCGGCTCAGAACAACGGGATACATCGTTTTAGACCGAAACTAACAAAATTCACGGGCATCGATTTTACAAGTCCTCGAAGAGTAGACGAGAAAAAGGTGCAAACTTTTTCTCTCAGAACTGCGCGAAAACTTGTATTCCGGCTCAAAACAACGGGATACATCGTTTTAGATTGAAACAAGCAAAATTCACGAGCATTGTTTTTACAAGTCGTCGAAGAGTAGAGGGGAGAAAGGTGCAAACTTTTTCTCTCAGAACTGGGCGAAAACTTGTATTCCGGCTCAAAACAAAGGGATACATCGTTTTAGATCAAAACTAGCAAGAATCACGAGCATCGATTTTACAAGTCGTCGAAGAGTAGAGGAGAGAAGGGTGTAAACTTTTTCTCTCAGAACGGCGCGAAAACTTGTATTCCGGCTCAAAACAACGGGATACATCGTTTTAGATCGAAACTAGCAAGATTCACGAGCATAGATTTTACAAATCGTCGAAGAGTAGACGAGAGAGGTGTAAATTTTTTCTCTCAGAACTGCGCGAAAACTTGTGTTCCGGCTCAAAACAACGGGATACATCGTTTTAGATCGAAACTGGCAAAATTCACGAGCATCGATTTTACAAGTCGTCGAAGAGTAGAGGAGAGAAAGGTGTAAACTTTTTCTCTCAGAACTGCGCGAAAACTTGTATTCCGGCTCAAAACACGAGATACATCGTTTTAGATCGAAACTAGCAAAATTCACGAGCATCGATTTTACAAGTCGTCGAAGAGTAGAGGAGAGAAATGTGTAATCTTTTTTCTCAGAACTGCGCGATAACTTGTGTTCCGGCTCAAAACAACGGGATACATCGTTTTAGATCGAAACTAGCAAAATTCACGAGCATCGATTTTACAAGTCGTCGAACAGTAGAGGAGAGAAAGGTGTAAATTTTTTCTCTCAGAACTGCGCGAAAACTTGTATTCCGGCTCAAAACAACGAGATACATCGTTTTAGATCGAAACTAGCAAGATTCACGAGCATAGATTTTACGAGCCGTCGATGAGTAGAGGAGAGAAAGGTGTAAACTTTTTCTCTCATTACAGCACGAAAACTTGTATTCCGGCTCAAAAAAACGGGATACATCTTTTAAGATCGAAACTAGCAAGATTCACGAGCATCGATTTTACAAGTCGTCGAAGAGTAGACGAGAGAAAGGTGTAAACTATTTCTCTCAGAACTGCGCGAAAACTTGTATTCCGGCTCAAAACAACGGGATACATCGTTTTAGATCAAAACTAGCAAGATTCACGAGCATCGATTTTACAAGTCGTCGAAGAGTAGAGGAGAGAAAGGTGTAAACTTTTTCTCTCAGAACTGCGCGAAAACTTGTATTCCGGCTCAAAACAACGGGATACATCGTTTTAGATCGAAACTAGCAAAATTCACGAGCATCGATTTTACAAGTCGTCGAAGAGTAGACGAGAGAAAGTTGTAAACTTTTTCTCTCAGAACAGCGCGAAAACTTGTATTCCGGCTCAAAACAACGAGATACATCGTTTTAGATCGAAACTAGCAAGATTCACGAGCATAGATTTCACAAGTCGTCAAAGAGTAGAGGAGAGAAAGGTGTAAACTTTTTCTCTCAGAACAGCGCGAAAACTTGTATTCTGGCTCAAAAAAAAAACGGGATACATCGTTTTAGATCGAAACTAGCAATATTCACGAGCATCGATTTTACAAGTCGTCGAAGAGTACACGAGAAAAAGGTGCAAACTTTTTCTCTCAGAACTGCGCGAAAAGTTGTATTTCGGCTCAAAACAACGAGATACATCGTTTTAGATCGAAACTAGCAAGATTCACGAGCATCGATTTTACAAGTCGTCGAAGAGTACACGAGAAAAAGGTGCAAACTTTTTCTCTCAGAACTGCGCGAAAAGTTGTATTTCGGCTCAAAACAACGAGATACATCGTTTTAGATCGAAACTAGCAAGATTCACGAGCATCGATTTTACAAGTCGTCGAAGAGTAGACGAGAGAAAGGTGTAAACTTTTTCTCTCAGAACAGCGCGAAAACTTGTATTCCGGCTCAAAACAACGAGATACATCGTTTTAGATCGAAACTAGCAAGATTCACGAGCATAGATTTTACAAGTCGTCGAAGAGTAGAGGAGAGAAAGGTGTAAACTTTTTCTCTCAGAACAGCGCGAAAACTTGTATTCCGGCTCCAAACAACGGGATACATCGTTTTAGATCGAAACTAGCAAGATTCACGAGCATCGATTTTACAAGTCGTCGAAGAGTAGACGAGAGAAAGGTGCAAACTTTTTCTCTAAGAACTGCGCGAAAAGTTGAATTTCGGCTCAAAACAACGGGATACATCGTTTTAGATCGAAACAAGCAAAATTCACGAGCATCGATTTTACAAGTCGTCGAAGAGTACACGAGAAAAAGGTGCAAACTTTTTCTCTCAGAACTGCGCGAAAAGTTGTATTTAGGCTCAAAACAACGAGATACATCGTTTTAGATCGAAACTAGCAAGATTCACGAGCATCGATTTTACAAGTCGTCGAAGAGTAGACGAGAGAAAGGTGTAAACTTTTTCTCTCAGAACTGCGCGAAAAGTTGTATTCCGGCTCAAAACAACGAGATACATCGTTTTAGATCGAAACTAGCAAGATTCACGAGCATAGATTTTACAAGTCGTCGAAGAGTAGAGGAGAGAAAGGTGTAAACTTTTTCTCTCAGAACAGCGCGAAAACTTGTATTCCGGCTCCAAACAACGGGATACATCGTTTTAGATCGAAACTAGCAAGATTCACGAGCATCGATTTTACAAGTCGTCGAAGAGTAGACGAGAGAAAGGTGCAAACTTTTTCTCTAAGAACTGCGCGAAAACTTGAATTCCGACTCAAAACAACGCGATACATCGTTTTAGATCGAAATTATTAGAATTCACGAGCATCGATTTTACAAGCCGTCGAAGAGTAGACGAGAGAAAGGTGTAAACGTTTTCTCTCAGAACTGCGCGAAAACTTGTATTCCGGCTCAAAACAACGGGATACATCGTTTTAGATCGAAACTAGCAAGATTCACGAGCATCGATTTTACAAGTCGTCGAAGAGTAGACGAGTGAAAGGTGTAAACTTTTTCTCTCAGAACTGCGAGAAAACTTGTATTCCGGCTCAGAACAACGGGATACATCGTTTTAGACCGAAACTAACAAAATTCACGGGCATCGATTTTACAAGTCCTCGATGAGTAGACGAGAAAAAGGTGCAAAGTTTTTCTCTCAGAACTGCGCGAAAACTTGTATTCCGGCTCAAAACAACGGGATACATCGTTTTAGATCGAAACAAGCAAAATTCACGAGCATCGATTTTACAAGTCGTCGAAGAGTAGACGAGAGAAAGGTGCAAACTTTTTCTCTAAGAACTGCGCGAAAACTTGAATTCCGACTCAAAACAACGCGATACATCGTTTTAGATCGAAATTATTAGAATTCACGAGCATCGATTTTACAAGCCGTCGAAGAGTAGACGAGAGAAAGGTGTAAACGTTTTCTCTCAGAACTGCGCGAAAACTTGTATTCCGGCTCAAAACAACGGGATACATCGTTTTAGATCGAAACTAGCAAGATTCACGAGCATCGATTTTACAAGTCGTCGAAGAGTAGAGGGGAGAAAGGTGCAAACTTTTTCTCTCAGAACAGGGCGAAAACTTCTATTCCGGCTCAAAACAACGAGATACATCGTTTTAGATCGAAACTAGCAAGATTCACGAGCATCGATTTTACAAGTCGTCGAAGAGTAGACGAGAGAAAGGTGTAAACTTTTTCTCTCAGAACAGCGCGAAAACTTGTATTTCGGCTCAAAACAACGAGATACATCGTTTTAGATCGAAACTAGCAAGATTCACGAGCATAGATTTTACAAGTCGTCGAGAGTAGAGGAGAGAAAGGTGCAAACTTTTTCTCTCAGAACTGCGCGAAAAGTTGTATTTCGGCTCAAAACAACGAGATACATCGTTTTAGATCGAAACTAGCAAGATTCACGAGCATCGATTTTACAAATCGTCGAAGAGTAGACGAAAAAATGGTGTAAATTATTTTTTCTCAAAACTGCGCGAAAACTTGTGTTCCGGCTCAAAACAACGGGATACATCGTTTTAGATCGAAACTAGCAAAATTCACGAGCATCGATTTTACAAGTCGTCGAAGAGTAGACGAGAGAAAGGTGTAAACTTTTTCTCTAAGAACAGCGCGAAAACTTGTATTCCGGCTCAAAACAACGAGATACATCGTTTTAGATCGAAACTAGCAAGATTCACGAGCATAGATTTTACAAGTCGTCGAAGAGTAGAAGAGAGAAAGGTGTAAACTTTTTCTCTCAGAACAGCGCGAAAACTTGTATTCCGGCTCCAAACAACGGGATACATCGTTTTAGATCGAAACTAGCAAGATTCACGAGCATCGATTTTACAAGTCGTCGAAGAGTAGACGAGAGAAAGGTGCAAACTTTTTCTCTAAGAACTGCGCGAAAAGTTGAATTTCGGCTCAAAACAACGGGATACATCGTTTTAGATCGAAACAAGCAAAATTCACGAGCATCGATTTCACAAGTCGTCGAAGAGTAGACGAGAGAAAGGTGTAAACTATTTCTCCCAGGACTGCGCGAAAACTTGTATTCCGGCTCAAAACAACGGGATACATCGTTTTAGATCGAAACTAGCAAGATTCACGAGCATCGATTTTACAAGTCGTCGAAGAGTAGACGAGTGAAAGGTGTAAACTTTTTCTCTCAGAACTGCGCGAAAACTTGTATTCCGGCTCAGAACAACGGGATACATCGTTTTAGACCGAAACTAACAAAATTCACGGGCATCGATTTTACAAGTCCTCGAAGAGTAGACGAGAAAAAGGTGCAAACTTTTTCTCTCAGAACTGCGCGAAAACTTGTATTCCGGCTCAAAACAACGGGATACATCGTTTTAGATTGAAACAAGCAAAATTCACGAGCATTGTTTTTACAAGTCGTCGAAGAGTAGAGGGGAGAAAGGTGCAAACTTTTTCTCTCAGAACTGGGCGAAAACTTGTATTCCGGCTCAAAACAAAGGGATACATCGGTTTAGATCAAAACTAGCAAGAATCACGAGCATCGATTTTACAAGTCGTCGAAGAGTAGAGGAGAGAAGGGTGTAAACTTTTTCTCTCAGAACGGCGCGAAAACTTGAATTCCGACTCAAAACAACGCGATACATCGTTTTAGATCTAAATTATTAGAATTCACGAGCATCGATTTTACAAGCCGTCGAAGAGTAGACGAGAGAAAGGTGTAAACGTTTTCTCTCAGAACTGCGCGAAAACTTGTATTCCGGCTCAAAACAACGGGATACATCGTTTTAGATCGAAACTAGCAAGATTCACGAGCATCGATTTTACAAGTCGTCGAAGAGTAGAGGGGAGAAAGGTGCAAACTTTTTCTCTCAGAACAGGGCGAAAACTTCTATTTCGGCTCAAAACAACGAGATACATCGTTTTAGATCGAAACTAGCAAGATTCACGAGCATCGATTTTACAAGTCGTCGAAGAGTAGACGAGAGAAAGGTGTAAACTTTTTCTCTCAGAACAGCGCGAAAACTTGTATTCCGGCTCAAAACAACGAGATACATCGTTTTAGATCGAAACTAGCAAGATTCACGAGCATAGATTTTACAAGTCGTCGAAGAGTAGAGGAGAGAAAGGTGCAAACTTTTTCTCTCAGAACTGCGCGAAAAGTTGTATTTCGGCTCAAAACAACGAGATACATCGTTTTAGATCGAAACTAGCAAGGTTCACGAGCATCGATTTTACAAATCGTCGAAGAGTAGACGAAAAAATGGTGTAAATTATTTTTCTCAAAACTGCGCGAAAACTTGTGTTCCGGCTCAAAACAACGGGATACATCGTTTTAGATCGAAACTAGCAAAATTCACGAGCATCGATTTTACAAGTCGTCGAAGAGTAGACGAGAGAAAGGTGTAAACTTTTTCTCTAAGAACAGCGCGAAAACTTGTATTCCGGCTCAAAACAACGAGATACATCGTTTTAGATCGAAACTAGCAAGATTCACGAGCATAGATTTTACAAGTCGTCGAAGAGTAGAAGATAGAAAGGTGTAAACTTTTTCTCTCAGAACAGCGCGAAAACTTGTATTCCGGCTCCAAATAACGGGATACATCGTTTTAGATCGAAACTAGCAAGATTCACGAGCATCGATTTTACAAGTCGTCGAAGAGTAGACGAGAGAAAGGTGCAAACTTTTTCTCTAAGAACTGCGCGAAAAGTTGAATTTCGGCTCTAAACAACGGGATACATCGTTTTAGATCGAAACAAGCAAAATTCACGAGCATCGATTTTACAAGTCGTCGAAGAGTAGACGAGAGAAAGGTGTAAACTATTTCTCCCAGGACTGCGCGAAAACTTGTATTCCGGCTCAAAACAACGGGATACATCGTTTTAGATCGAAACTAGCAAGATTCACGAGCATCGATTTTACAAGTCGTCGAAGAGTAGACGAGTGAAAGGTGTAAACTTTTTCTCTCAGAACTGCGCGAAAACTTGTATTCCGGCTCAGAACAACGGGATACATCGTTTTAGACCGAAACTAACAAAATTCACGGGCATCGATTTTACAAGTCCTCGAAGAGTAGACGAGAAAAAGGTGCAAACTTTTTCTCTCAGAACTGCGCGAAAACTTGTATTCCGGCTCAAAACAACGGGATACATCGTTTTAGATTGAAACAAGCAAAATTCACGAGCATTGTTTTTACAAGTCGTCGAAGAGTAGAGGGGAGAAAGGTGCAAACTTTTTCTCTCAGAACTGGGCGAAAACTTGTATTCCGGCTCAAAACAAAGGGATACATCGTTTTAGATCAAAACTAGCAAGAATCACGAGCATCGATTTTACAAGTCGTCGAAGAGTAGAGGAGAGAAGGGTGTAAACTTTTTCTCTCAGAACGGCGCGAAAACTTGTATTCCGGCTCAAAACAACGGGATACATCGTTTTAGATCGAAACTAGCAAGATTCACGAGCATCGATTTTACAAATCGTCGAAGAGTAGACAAGAGAGGTGTAAATTTTTTCTCTCAGAACTGCGCGAAAACTTGTGTTCCGGCTCAAAACAACGGGATACATCGTTTTAGATCGAAACTGGCAAAATTCACGAGCATCGATTTTACAAGTCGTCGAAGAGTAGAGGAGAGAAAGGTGTAAACTTTTTCTCTCAGAACTGCGCGAAAACTTGTATTCCGGCTCAAAACACGAGATACATCGTTTTAGATCGAAACTAGCAAAATTCACGAGCATCGATTTTACAAGTCGTCGAAGAGTAGAGGAGAGAAATGTGTAATCTTTTTTCTCAGAACTGCGCGATAACTTGTGTTCCGGCTCAAAACAACGGGATACATCGTTTTAGATCGAAACTAGCAAAATTCACGAGCATCGATTTTACAAGTCGTCGAAGAGTAGAGGAGACAAAGGTGTAAATTTTTTCTCTCAGAACTGCGCGAAAACTTGTATTCCGGCTCAAAACAACGAGATACATCGTTTTAGATCGAAACTAGCAAGATTCACGAGCATAGATTTTACGAGCCGTCGATGAGTAGAGGAGAGAAAGGTGTAAACTTTTTCTCTCATTACAGCACGAAAACTTGTATTCCGGCTCAAAAAAACGGGATACATCTTTTAAGATCGAAACTAGCAAGATTCACGAGCATCGATTTTACAAGTCGTCGAAAAGTACACGAGAAAAAGGTGTAAACTTTTTCTCTCAGAACTGCGCGAAAAGTTGTATTTCGGCTCAAAACAACGGGATACATCGTTTTAGATCGAAACAAGCAAAATTCACGAGCATCGATTTTACAAGTCGTCGAAGAGTAGACGAGAGAAAGGTGTAAACTATTTCTCTCAGAACTGCGCGAAAACTTGTATTCTGGCTCAAAACAACGGGATACATCGTTTTAGATCAAAACTAGCAAGATTCACGAGCATCGATTTTACAAGTCGTCGAAGAGTAGAGGAGAGAAAGGTGTAAACTTTTTCTCTCAGAACTGCGCGAAAACTTGTATTCCGGCTCAAAACAACGGGATACATCGTTTTAGATCGAAACTAGCAAAATTCACGAGCATCGATTTTACAAGTCGTCGAAGAGTAGACGAGAGAAAGTTGTAAACTTTTTCTCTCAGAACAGCGCGAAAACTTGTATTCCGGCTCAAAACAACGAGATACATCGTTTTAGATCGAAACTAGCAAGATTCACGAGCATAGATTTCACAAGTCGTCAAAGAGTAGAGGAGAGAAAGGTGTAAACTTTTTCTCTCAGAACAGCGCGAAAACTTGTATTCTGGCTCAAAAAAAAACGGGATACATCGTTTTAGATCGAAAATAGCAATATTCACGAGCATCGATTTTAAAAGTCGTCGAAGAGTACACGAGAAAAAGGTGCAAACTTTTTCTCTCAGAACTGCGCGAAAAGTTGTATTTCGGCTCAAAACAACGAGATACATCGTTTTAGATCGAAACTAGCAAGATTCACGAGCATCGATTTTACAAGTCGTCGAAGAGTACACGAGAAAAAGGTGCAAACTTTTTCTCTCAGAACTGCGCGAAAAGTTGTATTTCGGCTCAAAACAACGAGATACATCGTTTTAGATCGAAACTAGCAAGATTCACGAGCATCGATTTTACAAGTCGTCGAAGAGTAGACGAGAGAAAGGTGTAAACTTTTTCTCTCAGAACAGCGCGAAAACTTGTATTCCGGCTCAAAACAACGAGATACATCGTTTTAGATCGAAACTAGCAAGATTCACGAGCATAGATTTTACAAGTCGTCGAAGAGTAGAGGAGAGAAAGGTGTAAACTTTTTCTCTCAGAACAGCGCGAAAACTTGTATTCCGGCTCCAAACAACGGGATACATCGTTTTAGATCGAAACTAGCAAGATTCACGAGCATCGATTTTACAAGTCGTCGAAGAGTAGACGAGAGAAAGGTGCAAACTTTTTCTCTAAGAACTGCGCGAAAAGTTGAATTTCGGCTCAAAACAACGGGATACATCGTTTTAGATCGAAACAAGCAAAATTCACGGACATCGATTTTACAAGTCGTCGAAGAGTAGACGAGAGAAAGGTGTAAACTATTTCTCCCAGAACTGCGCGAAAACTTGTATTCCGGCTCAAAACAACGGGATACATCGTTTTAGATCAAAACTAGCAAGATTCACGAGCATCGATTTTACAAGTCGTCGAAGAGTAGAGGAGAGAAAGGTGTAAACTTTTTCTCTCAGACTTGCGCGAAAACTTGTATTCCGGCTCAAAACAACAGGATACATCGTTTTAGATCGAAACTAGCAAAATTCACGAGCATCGATTTTACAAGTCGTCGAAGAGTAGACCAGAGAAAGGTGTAAACTTTTTCTCTCAGAACAGCGCGAAAACTTGTATTCCGGCTCAAAACAACGAGATACATCGTTTTAGATCGAAACTAGCAAGATTCACGAGCATAGATTTCACAAGTCGTCAAAGAGTAGAGGAGAGAAAGGTGTAAACTTTTTCTCTCAGAACAGCGCGAAAACTTGTATTCTGGCTCAAAAAAAAACGGGATACATCGTTTTAGATCGAAACTAGCAATATTCACGAGCATCGATTTAACAAGTCGTCGAAGAGTACACGAGAAAAAGGTGCGAACTTTTTCTCTCAGAACTGCGCGAAAAGTTGTATTTCGGCTCAAAACAACGAGATACATCGTTTTAGATCGAAACTAGCAAGATTCACGAGCATCGATTTTACAAGTCGTCGAAGAGTAGACGAGAGAAAGGTGTAAACTTTTTCTCTCAGAACAGCGCGAAAACTTGTATTCCGGCTCAAAACAACGAGATACATCGTTTTAGATCGAAACTAGCAAGATTCACGAGCATCGATTTTACAAGTCGTCGAAGAGTAGAGGAGAGAAAGGTGTAAACTTTTTCTCTCAGAACAGCGCGAAAACTTGTATTCCGGCTCAAAACAACGAGATACATCGTTTTAGATCGAAACTAGCAAGATTCACGAGCATAGATTTTACAAGTCGTCGAAGAGTAGAGGAGAGAAAGGTGCAAACTTTTTCTCTCAGAACTGCGCGAAAAGTTGTATTTCGGCTCAAAACAACGAGATACATCGTTTTAGATCGAAACTAGCAAGATTCACGAGCATCGATTTTACACATCGTCGAAGAGTAGACGAAAAAATGGTGTAAATTATTTTTCTCAAAACTGCGCGAAAACTTGTGTTCCGGCTCAAAACAACGGGATACATCGTTTTAGATCGAAACTAGCAAAATTCACGAGCATCGATTTTACAAGTCGTCGAAGAGTAGACGAGAGAAAGGTGTAAACTTTTTCTCTAAGAACAGCGCGAAAACTTGTATTCCGGCTCAAAACAACGAGATACATCGTTTTAGATCGAAACTAGCAAGATTCACGAGCATATTTTTTACAAGTCGTCGAAGAGTAGAAGAGAGAAAGGTGTAAACTTTTTCTCTCAGAACAGCGCGAAAACTTGTATTCCGGCTCCAAACAACGGGATACATCGTTTTAGATCGAAACTAGCAAGATTCACGAGCATCGATTTTACAAGTCGTCGAAGAGTAGACGAGAGAAAGGTGCAAGCTTTTTCTCTAAGAACTGCGCGAAAAGTTGAATTTCGGCTCAAAATAACGGGATACATCGTTTTAGATCGAAACAAGCAAAATTCACGAGCATCGATTTTACAAGTCGTCGAAGAGTAGACGAGAGAAAGGTGTAAACTATTTCTCCCAGGACTGCGCGAAAACTTGTATTCCGGCTCAAAACAACGGGATACATCGTTTTAGATCAAAACTAGCAAGATTCACGAGCATCGATTTTACAAGTCGTCGAAGAGTAGAGGAGAGAAAGGTGTAAACTTTTTCTCTCAGAACTGCGCGAAAACTTGTATTCCGGCTCAAAACAACAGGATACATCGTTTTAGATCGAAACTAGCAAAATTCACGAGCATCGATTTTACAAGTCGTCGAAGAGTAGACCAGAGAAAGGTGTAAACTTTTTCTCTCAGAACAGCGCGAAAACTTGTATTCCGGCTTAAAACAACGAGATACATCGTTTTAGATCGAAACTAGCAAGATTCACGAGCATAGATTTCACAAGTCGTCAAAGAGTAGAGGAGAGAAAGGTGTAAACTTTTTTTCTCAGAACAGCGCGAAAACTTGTATTCTGGCTCAAAAAAAACGGGATACATTGTTTTAGATCGAAACTAGCAATATTCACGAGCATCGATTTAACAAGTCGTCGAAGAGTACACGAGAAAAAGGTGCAAACTTTTTCTCTCAGAACTGCGCGAAAAGTTGTATTTCGGCTCAAAACAACGAGATACATCGTTTTAGATCGAAACTAGCAAGATTCACGAGCATCGATTTTACAAGTCGTCGAAGAGTAGAGGGGAGAAAGGTGCAAACTTTTTCTCTCAGAACAGGGCGAAAACTTCTATTCCGGCTCAAAACAACGAGATACATCGTTTCAGATCGAAACTAGCAAGATTCACGAGCATCGATTTTACAAGTCGTCGAAGAGTAGACGAGAGAAAGGTGTAAACTTTTTCTCTCAGAACAGCGCGAAAACTTGTATTCCGGCTCAAAACAACGAGATACATCGTTTTAGATCGAAACTAGCAAGATTCACGAGCATAGATTTTACAAGTCGTCGAAGAGTAGAGGAGAGAAAGGTGCAAACTTTTTCTCTCAGAACTGCGCGAAAAGTTGTATTTCGGCTCAAAACAACGAGATACATCGTTTTAGATCGAAACTAGCAAGATTCACGAGCATCGATTTTACAAATCGTCGAAGAGTAGACAAAAAAAAATGGTGTAAATTATTTTTCTCAAAACTGCGCGAAAACTTGTGTTCCGGCTCAAAACAACGGGATACATCGTTTTAGATCGAAACTAGCAAAATTCACGAGCATCGATTTTACAAGTCGTCGAAGAGTAGACGAGAGAAAGGTGTAAACTTTTTCTCTAAGAACAGCGCGAAAACTTGTATTCCGGCTCAAAACAACGAGATACATCGTTTTAGATCGAAACTAGCAAGATTCACGAGCATAGATTTTACAAGTCGTCGAAGAGTAGAAGAGAGAAAGGTGCAAACTTTTTCTCTCAGAACAGCGCGAAAACTTGTATTCCGGCTCCAAACAACGGGATACATCGTTTTAGATCGAAACTAGCAAGATTCACGAGCATCGATTTTACAAGTCGTCGAAGAGTAGACGAGAGAAAGGTGCAAACTTTTTCTCTAAGAACTGCGCGAAAAGTTGAATTCCGGCTCAAAACAACGGGATACATCGTTTTAGATCAAAACTAGCAAGATTCACGAGCATCGATTTTACAAGTCGTCGAAGAGTAGAGGAGAGAAAGGTGTAAACTTTTTCTCTCAGAACTGCGCGAAAACTTGTATTCCGGCTCAAAACAACAGGATACATCGTTTTAGATCGAAACTAGCAAAATTCACGAGCATCGATTTTACAAGTCGTCGAAGAGTAGACCAGAGAAAGGTGTAAACTTTTTCTCTCAGAACAGCGCGAAAACTTGTATTCCGGCTTAAAACAACGAGATACATCGTTTTAGATCGAAACTAGCAAGATTCACGAGCATAGATTTCACAAGTCGTCAAAGAGTAGAGGAGAGAAAGGTGTAAACCTTTTCTCTCAGAACAGCGCGAAAACTTGTATTCTGGCTCAAAACAACGGGATACATCGTTTTAGATTGAAACTAGCAATATTCACGAGCATCGATTTAACAAGTCGTCGAAGAGTACACGAGAAAATGGTGTAAATTATTTTTCTCAAAACTGCGCGAAAACTTGTGTTCCGGCTCAAAACAACGGGATACATCGTTTTAGATCGAAACTAGCAAAATTCACGAGCATCGATTTTACAAGTCGTCGAAGAGTAGACGAGAGAAAGGTGTAAACTTTTTCTCTAAGAACAGCGCGAAAACTTGTATTCCGGCTCAAAACAACGAGATACATCGTTTTAGATCGAAACTAGCAAGATTCACGAGCATATTTTTTACAAGTCGTCGAAGAGTAGAAGAGAGAAAGGTGTAAACTTTTTCTCTCAGAACAGCGCGAAAACTTGTATTCCGGCTCCAAACAACGGGATACATCGTTTTAGATCGAAACTAGCAAGATTCACGAGCATCGATTTTACAAGTCGTCGAAGAGTAGACGAGAGAAAGGTGCAAGCTTTTTCTCTAAGAACTGCGCGAAAAGTTGAATTTCGGCTCAAAACAACGGGATACATCGTTTTAGATCGAAACAAGCAAAATTCACGAGCATCGATTTTACAAGTCGTCGAAGAGTAGACGAGAGAAAGGTGTAAACTATTTCTCCCAGGACTGCGCGAAAACTTGTATTCCGGCTCAAAACAACGGGATACATCGTTTTAGATCAAAACTAGCAAGATTCACGAGCATCGATTTTACAAGTCGTCGAAGAGTAGAGGAGAGAAAGGTGTAAACTTTTTCTCTCAGAACTGCGCGAAAACTTGTATTCCGGCTCAAAACAACAGGATACATCGTTTTAGATCGAAACTAGCAAAATTCACGAGCATCGATTTTACAAGTCGTCGAAGAGTAGACCAGAGAAAGGTGTAAACTTTTTCTCTCAGAACAGCGCGAAAACTTGTATTCCGGCTTAAAACAACGAGATACATCGTTTTAGATCGAAACTAGCAAGATTCACGAGCATAGATTTCACAAGTCGTCAAAGAGTAGAGGAGAGAAAGGTGTAAACTTTTTCTCTCAGAACAGCGCGAAAACTTGTATTCTGGCTCAAAAAAAACGGGATGCATTGTTTTAGATCGAAACTAGCAATATTCACGAGCATCGATTTAACAAGTCGTCGAAGAGTACACGAGAAAAAGGTGCAAACTTTTTCTCTCAGAACTGCGCGAAAAGTTGTATTTCGGCTCAAAACAACGGGATACATCGTTTTAGATCGAAACTAGCAAGATTCACGAGCATCGATTTTACAAGTCGTCGAAGAGTAGACGAGTGAAAGGTGTAAACTTTTTCTCTCAGAACTGCGCGAAAACTTGTATTCCGGCTCAGAACAACGGGATACATCGTTTTAGACCGAAACTAACAAAATTCACGGGCATCGATTTTACAAGTCCTCGAAGAGTAGACGAGAAAAAGGTGCAAAGTTTTTCTCTCAGAACTGCGCGAAAACTTGTATTCCGGCTCAAAACAACGGGATACATCGTTTTAGATCGAAACAAGCAAAATTCACGAGCATCGTTTTTACAAGTCGTCGAAGAGTAGAGGGGAGAAAGGTGCAAACTTTTTCTCTCAGAACTGGGCGAAAACTTCTATTCCGGCTCAAAACAACGAGATACATCGTTTTAGATCGAAACTAGCAAGATTCACGAGCATCGATTTTACAAGTCGTCGAAGAGTAGACGAGAGAAAGGTGTAAACTTTTTCTCTCAGAACAGCGCGAAAACTTGTATTCCGGCTCAAAACAACGAGATACATCGTTTTAGATCGAAACTAGCAAGATTCACGAGCATAGATTTTACAAGTCGTCGAAGAGTAGAGGAGAGAAAGGTGCAAACTTTTTCTCTCAGAACTGCGCGAAAAGTTGTATTTCGGCTCAAAACAACGAGATAGATCGTTTTAGATCGAAACTAGCAAGATTCACGAGCATCGATTTTACAAATCGTCGAAGAGTAGACGAAAAAATGGTGTAAATTTTTTTTCTCAAAACTGCGCGAAAACTTGTATTCCGGCTCAAAGCAAAAGGGATACATGGTTTAGATCGAAACTAGCAAGAATTACGAGCATCGATTTTACAAGTCGTCGAAGAGTAGAGGAGAGAAAGGTGTAAACTTTTTCTCTCGAAACTGCGCGAAAACTTGTATTCCGGCTCAAAACAACGGGATACATCGTTTTAGATCGAAACAAGCAAGATTCACGGGCATCGATTTTACAAGTCGTCGAAGAGTAGACGAAAAAAAGGTGTAAATTTTTTCTCTCAGAACTGCGCGAAAACTTGTATTCCGGCTCAAAACAAAGGGATACATCGTTTTAGATGAAAACTAGCAAGAATCACGAGCATCGATTTTACAAGTCGTCGAAGAGTAGAGGAGAGAAGGGTGTAAACTTTTTCTCTCAGAACGGCGCGAAAACTTGTATTCCGGCTCAAAACAACGGGATACATCGTTTTAGATCGAAACTAGCAAGATTCACGAGCATCGATTTTACAAATCGTCGAAGAGTAGACGAGAGAGGTGTAAATTTTTTCTCTCAGAACTGCGCGAAAACTTGTGTTCCGGCTCAAAACAACGGGATACATCGTTTTAGATCAAAACTAGCAAAATTCACGAGCATCGATTTTACAAGTCGTCAAAGAGTAGAGGAGAGAAAGGTGTAAACTTTTTCTCTCAGAACTGCGCGAAAACTTGTATTCCGGCTCAAAACACGAGATACATCGTTTTACATCGAAACTAGCAAAATTCACGAGCATCGATTTTACAAGTCGTCGAAGAGTAGAGGAGAGAAATGTGTAATCTTTTTTTCTCAGAACTGCGCGATAACTTGCGTTCTGGCTCAAAACAACGGGATACATCGTTTTAGATCGAAACTAGCAAAATTCACGAGCATCGATTTTACAAGTCGTCGAAGAGTAGAGGAGAGAAAGGTGTAAATTTTTTCTCTCAGAACTGCGCGAAAACTTGTATTCCGGCTCAAAACAACGAGATACATCGTTTTAGATCGAAACTAGCAAGATTCACGAGCATAGATTTTACAAGCCGTCGATGAGTAGAGGAGAGAAAGGTGTAAACTTTTTCTCTGATTACAGCACGAAAACTTGTATTCCGGCTGAAAAAAACGGGATACATCGTTTAAGATCGAAACTAGCAAGATTCACGAGCATCGATTTTACAAGTCGTCGAAAAGTACACGAGAAAAAGGTGCAAACTTTTTCTCTCAGAACTGCGCGAAAAGTTGTATTTCGGCTCAAAACAACGTTATACATCGTTTTAGATCGAAACTAGCAAGATTCACGAGCATCGATTTTACAAGTCGTCGAAGAGTAGACGAGAGAATGGTGCAAACTTTTTCTTTCAGAACTGCGCGAAAACTTGTATTCCGGCTCAAAACAAAGGGATACATCGTTTTAGATCGAAACTAGCAAGAATCACGAGCATCGATTTTACAAGTCGTCGAAGAGTAGAGGAGAGAAAGGTGTAAACTTTTTCTCTCAGAACTGCGCGAAAACTTGTATTCCGGCTCAAAACACGAGATACATCGTTTTACATCGAAACTAGCAAAATTCACGAGCATCGATTTTACAAATCGTCGAAGAGTAGACGAGAGAGGTGTAAATTTTTTCTCTCAGAACTGCGCGAAAACTTGTATTCCGGCTCAAAGCAAAAGGGATACATGGTTTAGATCGAAACTACCAAGAATTACGAGCATCGATTTTACAAGTCGTCGAAGAGTAGAGGAGAGAAAGGTGTAAACTTTTTCTCTCGAAACTGCGCGAAAACTTGTATTCCGGCTCAAAACAACGGGATACATCGTTTTAGATCGAAACAAGCAAGATTCACGGGCATCGATTTTACAAGTCGTCGAAGAGTAAACGAAAAAAAGCTGTAAATTTTTTCTCTCAGAACTGCGCGAAAACTTGTATTCCGGCTCAAAACAAAGGGATACATCGTTTTAGATGAAAACTAGCAAGAATCACGAGCATCGATTTTACAAGTCGTCGAAGAGTAGAGGAGAGAAGGGTGTAAACTTTTTCTCTCAGAACGGCGCGAAAACTTGTATTCCGGCTCAAAACAACGGGATACATCGTTTTAGATCGAAACTAGCAAGATTCACGAGCATCGATTTTACAAATCGTCGAAGAGTAGACGAGAGAGGTGTAAATTTTTTCTCTCAGAACTGCGCGAAAACTTGTGTTCCGGCTCAAAACAACGGGATACATCGTTTTAGATCGAAACTAGCAAAATTCACGAGCATCGATTTTACAAGTCGTCAAAGAGTAGAGGAGAGAAAGGTGTAAACTTTTTCTCTCAGAACTGCGCGAAAACTTGTATTCCGGCTCAAAACACGAGATACATCGTTTTACATCGAAACTAGCAAAATTCACGAGCATCGATTTTCCAAGTCGTCGAAGAGTAGAGGAGAGAAATGTGTAATCTTTTTTTCTCAGAACTGCGCGATAACTTGCGTTCTGGCTCAAAACAACGGGATACATCGTTTTAGATCGAAACTAGCAAAATTCACGAGCATCGATTTTACAAGTCGTCGAAGAGTAGAGGAGAGAAAGGTGTAAATTTTTTCTCTCAGAACTGCGCGAAAACTTGTATTCCGGCTCAAAACAACGAGATACATCGTTTTAGATCGAAACTAGCAAGATTCACGAGCATAGATTTTACAAGCCGTCGATGAGTAGAGGAGAGAAAGGTGTAAACTTTTTCTCTCATTACAGCACGAAAACTTGTATTCCGGCTGAAAAAAACGGGATACATCGTTTAAGATCGAAACTAGCAAGATTCACGAGCATCGATTTTACAAGTCGTCGAAAAGTACACGAGAAAAAGGTGCAAACTTTTTCTCTCAGAACTGCGCGAAAAGTTGTATTTCGGCTCAAAACAACGTTATACATCGTTTTAGATCGAAACTAGCAAGATTCACGAGCATCGATTTTACAAGTCGTCGAAGAGTAGACGAGAGAATGGTGCAAACTTTTTCTTTCAGAACTGCGCGAAAACTTGTATTCCGGCTCAAAACAAAGGGATACATCGTTTTAGATCGAAACTAGCAAGAATCACGAGCATCGATTTTACAAGTCGTCGAAGAGTAGAGGAGAGAAAGGTGTAAACTTTTTCTCTCAGAACTGCGCGAAAACTTGTATTCCGGCTCAAAACACGAGATACATCGTTTTACATCGAAACTAGCAAAATTCACGAGCATCGATTTTACAAGTCGTCGAAGAGTAGAGGAGAGAAATGTGTAATCTTTTTTTCTCAGAACTGCGCGATAACTTGCGTTCTGGCTCAAAACAACGGGATACATCGTTTTAGATCGAAACTAGCAAAATTCACGAGCATCGATTTTACAAGTCGTCGAAGAGTAGAGGAGAGAAAGGTGTAAATTTTTTCTCTCAGAACTGCGCGAAAACTTGTATTCCGGCTCAAAACAACGAGATACATCGTTTTAGATCGAAACTAGCAAGATTCACGAGCATAGATTTTACAAGCCGTCGATGAGTAGAGGAGAGAAAGGTGTAAACTTTTTCTCTCAGAACAGCGCGAAAACTTGTATTCCGGCTCAAAACAACGAGATACATCGTTTTAGATCGAAACTAGCAAGATTCACGAGCATAGATTTTACAAGTCGTCGAAGAGTAGAGGAGAGAAAGGTGCAAACTTTTTCTCTCAGAACTGCGCGAAAACTTGTATTCCGGCTCAAAACAACGGGATACATCGTTTTAGATCAAAACTAGCAAGATTCACGAGCATCGATTTTACAAATCGTCGAAGAGTAGACGAGAGAAAGGTGTAAATTTTTTCTCTCAGAACAGCGCGAAAACTTGTATTCTGGCTCAAAACAACGGGATACATCGTTTTAGATCGAAACTAGCAATATTCACGAGCATCGATTTAACAAGTCGTCGAAGAGTACACGAGAAAAAGGTGCAAACTTTTTCTCTCAGAACTGCGCGAAAAGTTGTATTTCGGCTCAAAACAACGAGATACATCGTTTTAGATCGAAACTAGCAAGATTCACGAGCATCGATTTTACAAGTCGTCGAAGAGTAGACGAGAGAAAGGTGTAAACTTTTTCTCTCAGAACAGCGCGAAAACTTGTATTCCGGCTTAAAACAACGAGATACATCGTTTTAGATCGAAACTAGCAAGATTCACGAGCATAGATTTCACATGTCGTCGAAGAGTAGACGAGAGAAAGGTGTAAACTATTTCTCCCAGAACTGCGCGAAAACTTGTATTCCGGCTCAAAACAACGGGATACATCGTTTTAGATCGAAACTAGCAATATTCACGAGCATCGATTTAACAAGTCGTCGGAGAGTAGACGAGAGAATGGTGCAAACTTTTTCTTTCAGAACTGCGCGAAAACTTGTATTCCGGCTCAAAACAAAGGGATACATCGTTTTAGATCGAAACTAGCAAGAATCACGAGCATCGATTTTACAAGTCGTCGAAGAGTAGAGGAGAGAAAGGTGTAAACTTTTTCTCTCAGAACTGCGCGAAAACTTGTATTCCGGCTCAAAACACGAGATACATCGTTTTACATCGAAACTAGCAAAATTCACGAGCATCGATTTTACAAATCGTCGAAGAGTAGACGAGAGAGGTGTAAATTTTTTCTCTCAGAACTGCGCGAAAACTTGTATTCCGGCTCAAAGCAAAAGGGATACATGGTTTAGATCGAAACTACCAAGAATTACGAGCATCGATTTTACAAGTCGTCGAAGAGTAGAGGAGAGAAAGGTGTAAACTTTTTCTCTCGAAACTGCGCGAAAACTTGTATTCCGGCTCAAAACAACGGGATACATCGTTTTAGATCGAAACAAGCAAGATTCACGGGCATCGATTTTACAAGTCGTCGAAGAGTAAACGAAAAAAAGCTGTAAATTTTTTCTCTCAGAACTGCGCGAAAACTTGTATTCCGGCTCAAAACAAAGGGATACATCGTTTTAGATGAAAACTAGCAAGAATCACGAGCATCGATTTTACAAGTCGTCGAAGAGTAGAGGAGAGAAGGGTGTAAACTTTTTCTCTCAGAACGGCGCGAAAACTTGTATTCCGGCTCAAAACAACGGGATACATCGTTTTAGATCGAAACTAGCAAGATTCACGAGCATCGATTTTACAAATCGTCGAAGAGTAGACGAGAGAGGTGTAAATTTTTTCTCTCAGAACTGCGCGAAAACTTGTGTTCCGGCTCAAAACAACGGGATACATCGTTTTAGATCGAAACTAGCAAAATTCACGAGCATCGATTTTACAAGTCGTCAAAGAGTAGAGGAGAGAAAGGTGTAAACTTTTTCTCTCAGAACTGCGCGAAAACTTGTATTCCGGCTCAAAACACGAGATACATCGTTTTACATCGAAACTAGCAAAATTCACGAGCATCGATTTTCCAAGTCGTCGAAGAGTAGAGGAGAGAAATGTGTAATCTTTTTTTCTCAGAACTGCGCGATAACTTGCGTTCTGGCTCAAAACAACGGGATACATCGTTTTAGATCGAAACTAGCAAAATTCACGAGCATCGATTTTACAAGTCGTCGAAGAGTAGAGGAGAGAAAGGTGTAAATTTTTTCTCTCAGAACTGCGCGAAAACTTGTATTCCGGCTCAAAACAACGAGATACATCGTTTTAGATCGAAACTAGCAAGATTCACGAGCATAGATTTTACAAGCCGTCGATGAGTAGAGGAGAGAAAGGTGTAAACTTTTTCTCTCATTACAGCACGAAAACTTGTATTCCGGCTGAAAAAAACGGGGGACATCGTTTAAGATCGAAACTAGCAAGATTCACGAGCATCGATTTTACAAGTCGTCGAAAAGTACACGAGAAAAAGGTGCAAACTTTTTCTCTCAGAACTGCGCGAAAAGTTGTATTTCGGCTCAAAACAACGTTATACATCGTTTTAGATCGAAACTAGCAAGATTCACGAGCATCGATTTTACAAGTCGTCGAAGAGTAGACGAGAGAATGGTGCAAACTTTTTCTTTCAGAACTGCGCGAAAACTTGTATTCCGGCTCAAAACAAAGGGATACATCGTTTTAGATCGAAACTAGCAAGAATCACGAGCATCGATTTTACAAGTCGTCGAAGAGTAGAGGAGAGAAAGGTGTAAACTTTTTCTCTCAGAACTGCGCGAAAACTTGTATTCCGGCTCAAAACACGAGATACATCGTTTTACATCGAAACTAGCAAAATTCACGAGCATCGATTTTACAAGTCGTCGAAGAGTAGAGGAGAGAAATGTGTAATCTTTTTTTCTCAGAACTGCGCGATAACTTGCGTTCTGGCTCAAAACAACGGGATACATCGTTTTAGATCGAAACTAGCAAAATTCACGAGCATCGATTTTACAAGTCGTCGAAGAGTAGAGGAGAGAAAGGTGTAAATTTTTTCTCTCAGAACTGCGCGAAAACTTGTATTCCGGCTCAAAACAACGAGATACATCGTTTTAGATCGAAACTAGCAAGATTCACGAGCATAGATTTTACAAGCCGTCGATGAGTAGAGGAGAGAAAGGTGTAAACTTTTTCTCTCAGAACAGCGCGAAAACTTGTATTCCGGCTCAAAACAACGAGATACATCGTTTTAGATCGAAACTAGCAAGATTCACGAGCATAGATTTTACAAGTCGTCGAAGAGTAGAGGAGAGAAAGGTGCAAACTTTTTCTCTCAGAACTGCGCGAAAACTTGTATTCCGGCTCAAAACAACGGGATACATCGTTTTAGATCAAAACTAGCAAGATTCACGAGCATCGATTTTACAAATCGTCGAAGAGTAGACGAGAGAAAGGTGTAAATTTTTTCTCTCAGAACAGCGCGAAAACTTGTATTCTGGCTCAAAACAACGGGATACATCGTTTTAGATCGAAACTAGCAATATTCACGAGCATCGATTTAACAAGTCGTCGAAGAGTACACGAGAAAAAGGTGCAAACTTTTTCTCTCAGAACTGCGCGAAAAGTTGTATTTCGGCTCAAAACAACGAGATACATCGTTTTAGATCGAAACTAGCAAGATTCACGAGCATCGATTTTACAAGTCGTCGAAGAGTAGACGAGAGAAAGGTGTAAACTTTTTCTCTCAGAACAGCGCGAAAACTTGTATTCCGGCTTAAAACAACGAGATACATCGTTTTAGATCGAAACTAGCAAGATTCACGAGCATAGATTTCACATGTCGTCGAAGAGTAGACGAGAGAAAGGTGTAAACTATTTCTCCCAGAACTGCGCGAAAACTTGTATTCCGGCTCAAAACAACGGGATACATCGTTTTAGATCGAAACTAGCAATATTCACGAGCATCGATTTAACAAGTCGTCGGAGAGTACACGAGAAAAAGGTGCAAACTTTTTCTCTCAGAACTGCGCGAAAAGTTGTATTTCGGCTCAAAACAACGAGATACATCGTTTTAGATCGAAACTAGCAAGATTCACGAGCATCGATTTTACAAGTCGTCGAAGAGTAGACGAGAGAAAGGTGTAAACTTTTTCTCTCAGAACAGCGCGAAAACTTGTATTCCGGCTCAAAACAACGGGATACATCGTTTTAGATCGAAACTAGCAAGATTCACGAGCATCGATTTTACAAGTCGTCAAAGAGTAGACGAGTGAAAGGTGTAAACTTTTTCTCTCAGAACTGCGCGAAAACTTGTATTCCGGCTCAGAACAACGGGATATATCGTTTTAGACCGAAACTAACAAAATTCACGGGCATCGATTTTACAAGTCCTCGAAGAGTAGACGAGAAAAAGGTGCAAAGTTTTTCTCTCAGAACTGCGCGAAAACCTGTATTCCGGCTCAAAACAACGGGATACATCGTTTTAGATCGAAACAAGCAAAATTCACGAGCATCGTTTTTACAAGTCGTCGAAGAGTAGAGGGGAGAAAGGTGCAAACTTTTTCTCTCAGAACAGGACGAAAACTTCTATTCCGGCTCAAAACAACGAGATACATCGTTTTAGATCGAAACTAGCAAGATTCACGAGCATCGATTTTACAAGTCGTCGAAGAGTAGACGAGAGAAAGGTGTAAACTTTTTCTCTCAGAACAGCGCGAAAACTTGTATTCCGGCTCAAAATAACGAGATACATCGTTTTAGATCGAAACTAGGAAGATTCACGAGCATAGATTTTACAAGTCGTCGAAGAGTAGAGGAGAGAAAGGTGCAAACTTTTTCTCTCAGAACTGCGCGAAAAGTTGTATTTCGGCTCAAAACAACGAGATACATCGTTTTAGATCGAAACTAGCAAGATTCACGAGCATCGATTTTACAAATCGTCGAAGAGTAGACGAAAAAATGGTGTAAATTATTTTTCTCAAAACTGCGCGAAAACTTGTGTTCCGGCTCAAAACAACGGGATACATCGTTTTAGATCGAAACTAGCAAAATTCACGAGCATCGATTTTACAAGTCGTCGAAGAGTAGACGAGAGCAAGGTGTAAACTTTTTCTCTCAGAACAGCGCGAAAACTTGTATTCCGGCTCAAAACAACGAGATACATCGTTTTAGATCGAAACTAGCAAGATTCACGAGCATAGATTTTACAAGTCGTCGAAGAGTAGAGGAGAGAAAGGTGTAAACTTTTTCTCTCAGAACAGCGCGAAAACTTGTATTCCGGCTCCAAACAACGGGATACATCGTTTTAGATCGAAACTAGCAAGATTCACGAGCATCGATTTTACAAGTCGTCGAAGAGTAGACGAGAGAAAGGTGCAAACTTTTTCTCTAAGAACTGCGCGAAAAGTTGAATTTCGGCTCAAAACAACGGGATACATCGTTTTAGATCGAAACAAGCAAAATTCACGAGCATCGATTTTACAAGTCGTCGAAGAGTAGACGAGAGAAAGGTGTAAACTATTTCTCCCAGAACTGCGCGAAAACTTGTATTCCGGCTCAAAACTACGGGATACATCGTTTTAGATCAAAACTAGCAAGATTCACGAGCACCGATTTTACAAGTCGTCGAAGAGTACAGGAGAGAAAGGTGTAAACTTTTTCTCTCAGAACTGCGCGAAAACTTGTATTCCGGCTCAAAACAACAGGATACATCGTTTTAGATCGAAACTAGCAAAATTCACGAGCATCGATTTTACAAGCCGTCGAAGAGTAGACGAGAGAAAGGTGTAAACGTTTTCTCTCAGAACTGCGCGAAAACTTGTATTCCGGCTCAAAACAACCGGATACATCGTTTTAGATCGAAACTAGCAAGATTCACGAGCATCGATTTTACAAGTCGTCGAAGAGTAGACGAGTGAAAGGTGTAAACTTTTTCTCTCAGAACTGCGCGAAAACTTGTATTCCGGCTCAGAACAACGGGATACATCGTTTTAGACCGAAACTAACAAAATTCACGGGCATCGATTTTACAAGTCCTCGAAGAGTAGACGAGAAAAAGGTGCAAAGTTTTTCTCTCAGAACTGCGCGAAAACTTGTATTCCGGCTCAAAACAACGGGATACATCGTTTTAGATCGAAACAAGCAAAATTCACGAGCATCGTTTTTACAAGTCGTCGAAGAGTAGAGGGGAGAAAGGTGCAAACTTTTTCTCTCAGAACTGGGCGAAAACTTCTATTCCGGCTCAAAACAACGAGATACATCGTTTTAGATCGAAACTAGCAAGATTCACGAGCATCGATTTTACAAGTCGTCGAAGAGTAGACGAGAGAAAGGTGTAAACTTTTTCTCTCAGAACAGCGCGAAAACTTGTATTCCGGCTCAAAACAACGAGATACATCGTTTTAGATCGAAACTAGCAAGATTCACGAGCATAGATTTTACAAGTCGTCGAAGAGTAGAGGAGAGAAAGGTGCAAACTTTTTCTCTCAGAACTGCGCGAAAAGTTGTATTTCGGCTCAAAACAACGAGATACATCGTTTTAGATCGAAACTAGCAAGATTCACGAGCATCGATTTTACAAATCGTCGAAGAGTAGACGAAAAAATGGTGTAAATTTTTTTTCTCAAAACTGCGCGAAAACTTGTATTCCGGCTCAAAGCAAAAGGGATACATGGTTTAGATCGAAACTAGCAAGAATTACGAGCATCGATTTTACAAGTCGTCGAAGAGTAGAGGAGAGAAAGGTGTGAACTTTTTCTCTCGAAACTGCGCGAAAACTTGTATTCCGGCTCAAAACAACGGGATACATCGTTTTAGATCGAAACAAGCAAGATTCACGGGTATCGATTTTACAAGTCGTCGAAGAGTAGACGAGAGAATGGTGCAAACTTTTTCTTTCAGAACTGCGCGAAAACTTGTATTCCGGCTCAAAACAAAGGGATACATCGTTTTAGATCGAAACTAGCAAGAATCACGAGCATCGATTTTACAAGTCGTCGAAGAGTAGAGGAGAGAAAGATGTAAACTTTTTCTCTCAGAACTGCGCGAAAACTTGTATTCCGGCTCAAAACAACGGGATACATCGTTTTAGATCAAAACTAGCAAGATTCACGAGCATCGATTTTACAAGTCGTCGAAGAGTAGACGAGAGAATGGTGCAAACTTTTTCTTTGAGAACTGCGCGAAAACTTGTATTCCGGCTCAAAACAAAGGGATACATCGTTTTAGATCGAAACTAGCAAGAATCACGAGCATCGATTTTACAAGTCGTCGAAGAGTAGAGGAGAGAAAGGTGTAAACTTTTTCTCTCAGAACTGCGCGAAAACTTGTATTCCGGCTCTAAACAACGGGATACATCGTTTTAGATCGAAACTAGCAAGATTCACGAGCATCGATTTTACAAGTCGTCGAAGAGTAGACGAGAGAATGGTGCAAACTTTTTCTTTGAGAACTGCGCGAAAACTTGTATTCCGGCTCAAAACAAAGGGATACATCGTTTTAGATCGAAACTAGCAAGAATCACGAGCATCGATTTTACAAGTCGTCGAAGAGTAGAGGAGAGAAAGGTGTAAACTTTTTCTCTCAGAACTGCGCGAAAACTTGTATTCCGGCTCAAAACACGAGATACATCGTTTTACATCGAAACTAGCAAAATTCACGAGCATCGATTTTACAAGTCGTCGAAGAGTAGAGGAGAGAAATGTGTAATCTTTTTTTCTCAGAACTGCGCGATAACTTGCGTTCTGGCTCAAAACAACGGGATACATCGTTTTAGATCGAAACTAGCAAAATTCACGAGCATCGATTTTACAAGTCGTCGAAGAGTAGAGGAGAGAAAGGTGTAAATTTTTTCTCTCAGAACTGCGCGAAAACTTGTATTCCGGCTCAAAACAACGAGATACATCGTTTTAGATCGAAACTAGCAAGATTCACGAGCATAGATTTTACAAGCCGTCGATGAGTAGAGGAGAGAAAGGTGTAAACTTTTTCTCTCAGAACAGCGCGAAAACTTGTATTCCGGCTCAAAACAACGAGATACATCGTTTTAGATCGAAACTAGCAAGATTCACGAGCATAGATTTTACAAGTCGTCGAAGAGTAGAGGAGAGAAAGGTGCAAACTTTTTCTCTCAGAACTGCGCGAAAACTTGTATTCCGGCTCAAAACAACGGGATACATCGTTTTAGATCAAAACTAGCAAGATTCACGAGCATCGATTTTACAAATCGTCGAAGAGTAGACGAGAGAAAGGTGTAAATTTTTTCTCTCAGAACAGCGCGAAAACTTGTATTCTGGCTCAAAACAACGGGATACATCGTTTTAGATCGAAACTAGCAATATTCACGAGCATCGATTTAACAAGTCGTCGAAGAGTACACGAGAAAAAGGTGCAAACTTTTTCTCTCAGAACTGCGCGAAAAGTTGTATTTCGGCTCAAAACAACGAGATACATCGTTTTAGATCGAAACTAGCAAGATTCACGAGCATCGATTTTACAAGTCGTCGAAGAGTAGACGAGAGAAAGGTGTAAACTTTTTCTCTCAGAACAGCGCGAAAACTTGTATTCCGGCTTAAAACAACGAGATACATCGTTTTAGATCGAAACTAGCAAGATTCACGAGCATAGATTTCACATGTCGTCGAAGAGTAGACGAGAGAAAGGTGTAAACTATTTCTCCCAGAACTGCGCGAAAACTTGTATTCCGGCTCAAAACAACGGGATACATCGTTTTAGATCGAAACTAGCAATATTCACGAGCATCGATTTAACAAGTCGTCGGAGAGTACACGAGAAAAAGGTGCAAACTTTTTCTCTCAGAACTGCGCGAAAAGTTGTATTTCGGCTCAAAACAACGAGATACATCGTTTTAGATCGAAACTAGCAAGATTCACGAGCATCGATTTTACAAGTCGTCGAAGAGTAGACGAGAGAAAGGTGTAAACTTTTTCTCTCAGAACAGCGCGAAAACTTGTATTCCGGCTCAAAACAACGGGATACATCGTTTTAGATCGAAACTAGCAAGATTCACGAGCATCGATTTTACAAGTCGTCAAAGAGTAGACGAGTGAAAGGTGTAAACTTTTTCTCTCAGAACTGCGCGAAAACTTGTATTCCGGCTCAGAACAACGGGATATATCGTTTTAGACCGAAACTAACAAAATTCACGGGCATCGATTTTACAAGTCCTCGAAGAGTAGACGAGAAAAAGGTGCAAAGTTTTTCTCTCAGAACTGCGCGAAAACCTGTATTCCGGCTCAAAACAACGGGATACATCGTTTTAGATCGAAACAAGCAAAATTCACGAGCATCGTTTTTACAAGTCGTCGAAGAGTAGAGGGGAGAAAGGTGCAAACTTTTTCTCTCAGAACAGGACGAAAACTTCTATTCCGGCTCAAAACAACGAGATACATCGTTTTAGATCGAAACTAGCAAGATTCACGAGCATCGATTTTACAAGTCGTCGAAGAGTAGACGAGAGAAAGGTGTAAACTTTTTCTCTCAGAACAGCGCGAAAACTTGTATTCCGGCTCAAAATAACGAGATACATCGTTTTAGATCGAAACTAGGAAGATTCACGAGCATCGATTTTACAAGTCCTCGAAGAGTAGAGAGAAAGGTGCAAACTTTTTCTCTCAGAACTGCGCGAAAAGTTGTATTTCGGCTCAAAACAACGAGATACATCGTTTTAGATCGAAACTAGCAAGATTCACGAGCATCGATTTTACAAATCGTCGAAGAGTAGACGAAAAAATGGTGTAAATTATTTTTCTCAAAACTGCGCGAAAACTTGTGTTCCGGCTCAAAACAACGGGATACATCGTTTTAGATCGAAACTAGCAAAATTCACGAGCATCGATTTTACAAGTCGTCGAAGAGTAGACGAGAGCAAGGTGTAAACTTTTTCTCTCAGAACAGCGCGAAAACTTGTATTCCGGCTCAAAACAACGAGATACATCGTTTTAGATCGAAACTAGCAAGATTCACGAGCATAGATTTTACAAGTCGTCGAAGAGTAGAGGAGAGAAAGGTGTAAACTTTTTCTCTCAGAACAGCGCGAAAACTTGTATTCCGGCTCCAAACAACGGGATACATCGTTTTAGATCGAAACTAGCAAGATTCACGAGCATCGATTTTACAAGTCGTCGAAGAGTAGACGAGAGAAAGGTGCAAACTTTTTCTCTAAGAACTGCGCGAAAAGTTGAATTTCGGCTCAAAACAACGGGATACATCGTTTTAGATCGAAACAAGCAAAATTCACGAGCATCGATTTTACAAGTCGTCGAAGAGTAGACGAGAGAAAGGTGTAAACTATTTCTCCCAGAACTGCGCGAAAACTTGTATTCCGGCTCAAAACTACGGGATACATCGTTTTAGATCAAAACTAGCAAGATTCACGAGCACCGATTTTACAAGTCGTCGAAGAGTACAGGAGAGAAAGGTGTAAACTTTTTCTCTCAGAACTGCGCGAAAACTTGTATTCCGGCTCAAAACAACAGGATACATCGTTTTAGATCGAAACTAGCAAAATTCACGAGCATCGATTTTACAAGCCGTCGAAGAGTAGACGAGAGAAAGGTGTAAACGTTTTCTCTCAGAACTGCGCGAAAACTTGTATTCCGGCTCAAAACAACCGGATACATCGTTTTAGATCGAAACTAGCAAGATTCACGAGCATCGATTTTACAAGTCGTCGAAGAGTAGACGAGTGAAAGGTGTAAACTTTTTCTCTCAGAACTGCGCGAAAACTTGTATTCCGGCTCAGAACAACGGGATACATCGTTTTAGACCGAAACTAACAAAATTCACGGGCATCGATTTTACAAGTCCTCGAAGAGTAGACGAGAAAAAGGTGCAAAGTTTTTCTCTCAGAACTGCGCGAAAACTTGTATTCCGGCTCAAAACAACGGGATACATCGTTTTAGATCGAAACAAGCAAAATTCACGAGCATCGTTTTTACAAGTCGTCGAAGAGTAGAGGGGAGAAAGGTGCAAACTTTTTCTCTCAGAACTGGGCGAAAACTTCTATTCCGGCTCAAAACAACGAGATACATCGTTTTAGATCGAAACTAGCAAGATTCACGAGCATCGATTTTACAAGTCGTCGAAGAGTAGACGAGAGAAAGGTGTAAACTTTTTCTCTCAGAACAGCGCGAAAACTTGTATTCCGGCTCAAAACAACGAGATACATCGTTTTAGATCGAAACTAGCAAGATTCACGAGCATAGATTTTACAAGTCGTCGAAGAGTAGAGGAGAGAAAGGTGCAAACTTTTTCTCTCAGAACTGCGCGAAAAGTTGTATTTCGGCTCAAAACAACGAGATACATCGTTTTAGATCGAAACTAGCAAGATTCACGAGCATCGATTTTACAAATCGTCGAAGAGTAGACGAAAAAATGGTGTAAATTTTTTTTCTCAAAACTGCGCGAAAACTTGTATTCCGGCTCAAAGCAAAAGGGATACATGGTTTAGATCGAAACTAGCAAGAATTACGAGCATCGATTTTACAAGTCGTCGAAGAGTAGAGGAGAGAAAGGTGTGAACTTTTTCTCTCGAAACTGCGCGAAAACTTGTATTCCGGCTCAAAACAACGGGATACATCGTTTTAGATCGAAACAAGCAAGATTCACGGGTATCGATTTTACAAGTCGTCGAAGAGTAGACGAGAGAATGGTGCAAACTTTTTCTTTCAGAACTGCGCGAAAACTTGTATTCCGGCTCAAAACAAAGGGATACATCGTTTTAGATCGAAACTAGCAAGAATCACGAGCATCGATTTTACAAGTCGTCGAAGAGTAGAGGAGAGAAAGATGTAAACTTTTTCTCTCAGAACTGCGCGAAAACTTGTATTCCGGCTCAAAACAACGGGATACATCGTTTTAGATCAAAACTAGCAAGATTCACGAGCATCGATTTTACAAGTCGTCGAAGAGTAGACGAGAGAATGGTGCAAACTTTTTCTTTGAGAACTGCGCGAAAACTTGTATTCCGGCTCAAAACAAAGGGATACATCGTTTTAGATCGAAACTAGCAAGAATCACGAGCATCGATTTTACAAGTCGTCGAAGAGTAGAGGAGAGAAAGGTGTAAACTTTTTCTCTCAGAACTGCGCGAAAACTTGTATTCCGGCTCTAAACAACGGGATACATCGTTTTAGATCGAAACTAGCAAGATTCACGAGCATCGATTTTACAAATCGTCGAAGAGTAGACGAAAAAATGGTGTAAATTATTTTTCTCAAAACTGCGCGAAAACTTGTGTTCCGGCTCAAAACAACGGGATACATCGTTTTAGATCGAAACTAGCAAAATTCACGAGCATCGATTTTACAAGTCGTCGAAGAGTAGACGAGAGCAAGGTGTAAACTTTTTCTCTCAGAACAGCGCGAAAACTTGTATTCCGGCTCAAAACAACGAGATACATCGTTTTAGATCGAAACTAGCAAGATTCACGAGCATAGATTTTACAAGTCGTCGAAGAGTAGAGGAGAGAAAGGTGTAAACTTTTTCTCTCAGAACAGCGCGAAAACTTGTATTCCGTCTCCAAACAACGGGATACATCGTTTTAGATCGAAACTAGCAAGATTCACGAGCATCGATTTTACAAGTCGTCGAAGAGTAGACGAGAGAAAGGTGCAAACTTTTTCTCTAAGAACTGCGCGAAAAGTTGAATTTCGGCTCAAAACAACGGGATACATCGTTTTAGATCGAAACAAGCAAAATTCACGAGCATCGATTTTACAAGTCGTCGAAGAGTAGACGAGAGAAAGGTGTAAACTATTTCTCCCAGAACTGCGCGAAAACTTGTATTCCGGCTCAAAACTACGGGATACATCGTTTTAGATCAAAACTAGCAAGATTCACGAGCACCGATTTTACAAGTCGTCGAAGAGTAGAGGAGAGAAAGGTGTAAACTTTTTCTCTCAGAACTGCGCGAAAACTTGTATTCCGGCTCAAAACAACAGGATACATCGTTTTAGATCGAAACTAGCAAAATTCACGAGCATCGATTTTACAAGCCGTCGAAGAGTAGACGAGAGAAAGGTGTAAACGTTTTCTCTCAGAACTGCGCGAAAACTTGTATTCCGGCTCAAAACAACCGGATACATCGTTTTAGATCGAAACTAGCAAGATTCACGAGCATCGATTTTACAAATCGTCGAAGAGTAGACGAGTGAAAGGTGTAAACTTTTTCTCTCAGAACTGCGCGAAAACTTGTATTCCGGCTCAGAACAACGGGATACATCGTTTTAGACCGAAACTAACAAAATTCACGGGCATCGATTTTACAAGTCCTCGAAGAGTAGACGAGAAAAAGGTGCAAAGTTTTTCTCTCAGAACTGCGCGAAAACTTGTATTCCGGCTCAAAACAACGGGATACATCGTTTTAGATCGAAACAAGCAAAATTCACGAGCATCGTTTTTACAAGTCGTCGAAGAGTAGAGGGGAGAAAGGTGCAAACTTTTTCTCTCAGAACTGGGCGAAAACTTCTATTCCGGCTCAAAACAACGAGATACATCGTTTTAGATCGAAACTAGCAAGATTCACGAGCATCGATTTTACAAGTCGTCGAAGAGTAGACGAGAGAAAGGTGTAAACTTTTTCTCTCAGAACAGCGCGAAAACTTGTATTCCGGCTCAAAACAACGAGATACATCGTTTTAGATCGAAACTAGCAAGATTCACGAGCATAGATTTTACAAGTCGTCGAAGAGTAGAGGAGAGAAAGGTGCAAACTTTTTCTCTCAGAACTGCGCGAAAAGTTGTATTTCGGCTCAAAACAACGAGATACATCGTTTTAGATCGAAACTAGCAAGATTCACGAGCATCGATTTTACAAATCGTCGAAGAGTAGACGAAAAAATGGTGTAAATTTTTTTTCTCAAAACTGCGCGAAAACTTGTATTCCGGCTCAAAGCAAAAGGGATACATGGTTTAGATCGAAACTAGCAAGAATTACGAGCATCGATTTTACAAGTCGTCGAAGAGTAGAGGAGAGAAAGGTGTGAACTTTTTCTCTCGAAACTGCGCGAAAACTTGTATTCCGGCTCAAAACAACGGGATACATCGTTTTAGATCGAAACAAGCAAGATTCACGGGTATCGATTTTACAAGTCGTCGAAGAGTAGACGAGAGAATGGTGCAAACTTTTTCTTTCAGAACTGCGCGAAAACTTGTATTCCGGCTCTAAACAACGGGATACATCGTTTTAGATCAAAACTAGCAAGATTCACGAGCATAGATTTTACAAGCCGTCGATGAGTAGAGGAGAGAAAGGTGTAAACTTTTTCTCTTATTACAGCACGAAAACTTGTATTCCGGCTGAAAAAACGGGATACATCGTTTAAGATCGAAACTAGCAAGATTCACGAGCATCGATTTTACAAGTCGTCGAAGAGTAGACGAGAGAATGGTGCAAACTTTTTCTTTCAGAACTGCGCGAAAACTTGTATTCCGGCTCAAAACAAAGGGATACATCGTTTTAGATCGAAACTAGCAAGAATCACGAGCATCGATTTTACAAGTCGTCGAAGAGTAGAGGAGAGAAAGGTGTAAACTTTTTCTCTCAGAACTGCTCGAAAACTTGTATTCCGGCTCAAAACAACGGGATACATCGTTTTAGATCAAAACTAGCAAGATTCACGAGCATCGATTTTACAAATCGTCGAAGAGTAGACGAGAGAAAGGTGTAAATTTTTTCTCTCAGAACAGCGCGAAAACTTGTATTCTGGCTCAAAACAACGGGATACATCGTTTTAGATCGAAACTTGCAATATTCACGAGCATCGATTTAACAAGTCGTCGAAGAGTACACGAGAAAAAGGTGCAAACTTTTTCTCTCAGAACTGCGCGAAAAGTTGTATTTCGGCTCAAAACAACGAGATACATCGTTTTAGATCGAAACTAGCAAGATTCACGAGCATCGATTTTACAAGTCGTCGAAGAGTAGACGAGAGAAAGGTGTAAACTTTTTCTCTCAGAACAGCGCGAAAACTTGTATTCCGGCTTAAAACAACGAGATACATCGTTTTAGATCGAAACTAGCAAGATTCACGAGCATAGATTTCACATGTCGTCGAAGAGTAGACGAGAGAAAGGTGTAAACTATTTCTCCCAGAACTGCGCGAAAACTTGTATTCCGGCTCAAAACAACGGGATACATCGTTTTAGATCGAAACTAGCAATATTCACGAGCATCGATTTAACAAGTCGTCGGAGAGTACACGAGAAAAAGGTGCAAACTTTTTCTCTCAGAACTGCGCGAAAAGTTGTATTTCGGCTCAAAACAACGAGATACATCGTTTTAGATCGAAACTAGCAAGATTCACGAGCATCGATTTTACAAGTCGTCGAAGAGTAGACGAGAGAAAGGTGTAAACTTTTTCTCTCAGAACAGCGCGAAAACTTGTATTCCGGCTCAAAACAACGGGATACATCGTTTTAGATCGAAACTAGCAAGATTCACGAGCATCGATTTTACAAGTCGTCAAAGAGTAGACGAGTGAAAGGTGTAAATTTTTTCTCTCAGAACTGCGCGAAAACTTGTATTCCGGCTCAGAACAACGGGATATATCGTTTTAGACCGAAACTAACAAAATTCACGGGCATCGATTTTACAAGTCCTCGAAGAGTAGACGAGAAAAAGGTGCAAAGTTTTTCTCTCAGAACTGCGCGAAAACCTGTATTCCGGCTCAAAACAACGGGATACATCGTTTTAGATCGAAACAAGCAAAATTCACGAGCATCGATTTTACAAGTCGTCGAAGAGTAGACGAGAGAAAGGTGTAAACTTTTTCTCTCAGAACAGCGCGAAAACTTGTATTCCGGCTCAAAATAACGAGATACATCGTTTTAGATCGAAACTAGCAAGATTCACGAGCATAGATTTTACAAGTCGTCGAAGAGTAGAGGAGAGAAAGGTGCAAACTTTTTCTCTCAGAACTGCGCGAAAAGTTGTATTTCGGCTCAAAACAACGAGATACATCGTTTTAGATCGAAACTAGCAAGATTCACGAGCATCGATTTTACAAATCGTCGAAGAGTAGACGAAAAAATGGTGTAAATTATTTTTCTCAAAACTGCGCGAAAACTTGTGTTCCGGCTCAAAACAACGGGATACATCGTTTTAGATCGAAACTAGCAAAATTCACGAGCATCGATTTTACAAGTCGTCGAAGAGTAGACGAGAGAAAGGTGTAAACTTTTTCTCTCAGAACAGCGCGAAAACTTGTATTCCGGCTCAAAACAACGAGATACATCGTTTTAGATCGAAACTAGCAAGATTCACGAGTATAGATTTTACAAGTCGTCGAAGAGTAGAGGAGAGAAAGGTGTAAACTTTTTCTCTCAGAACAGCGCGAAAACTTGTATTCCGGCTCCAAACAACGGGATACATCGTTTTAGATCGAAACTAGCAAGATTCACGAGCATCGATTTTACAAGTCGTCGAAGAGTAGACGAGAGAAAGGTGCAAACTTTTTCTCTAAGAACTGCGCGAAAAGTTGAATTTCGGCTCAAAACAACGGGATACATCGTTTTAGATCGAAACAAGCAAAATTCACGAGCATCGATTTTACAAGTCGTCGAAGAGTAGACGAGAGAAAGGTGTAAACTATTTCTCCCAGAACTGCGCGAAAACTTGTATTCCGGCTCAAAACTACGGGATACATCGTTTTAGATCAAAACTAGCAAGATTCACGAGCACCGATTTTACAAGTCGTCGAAGAGTAGAGGAGAGAAAGGTGTAAACTTTTTCTCTCAGAACTGCGCGAAAACTTGTATTCCGGCTCAAAACAACAGGATACATCGTTTTAGATCGAAACTAGCAAAATTCACGAGCATCGATTTTACAAGTCGTCGAAGAGTAGACCAGAGAAAGGTGTAAACTTTTTCTCTCAGAACAGCGCGAAAACTTGTATTCCGGCTCCAAACAACGGGATACATCGTTTTAGATCGAAACTAGCAAGATTCACGAGCATCGATTTTACAAGTCGTCGAAGAGTAGACGAGAGAAAGGTGCAAACTTTTTCTCTAAGAACTGCGCGAAAACTTGAATTCCGACTCAAAACAACGCGATACATCGTTTTAGATCGAAATTATTAGAATTCACGAGCATCGATTTTACAAGCCGTCGAAGAGTAGACGAGAGAAAGGTGTAAACGTTTTCTCTCAGAACTGCGCGAAAACTTGTATTCCGGCTCAAAACAACGGGATACATCGTTTTAGATCGAAACTAGCAAGATTCACGAGCATCGATTTTACAAGTCGTCGAAGAGTAGACGAGTGAAAGGTGTAAACGTTTTCTCTCAGAACTGCGCGAAAACTTGTATTCCGGCTCAGAACAACGGGATACATCGTTTTAGACCGAAACTAACAAAATTCACGGGCATCGATTTTACAAGTCCTCGAAGAGTAGACGAGAAAAAGGTGCAAAGTTTTTCTCTCAGAACTGCGCGAAAACTTGTATTCCGGCTCAAAACAACGGGATACATCGTTTTAGATCGAAACAAGCAAAATTCACGAGCATCGTTTTTACAAGTCGTCGAAGAGTAGAGGGGAGAAAGGTGCAAACTTTTTCTCTCAGAACTGGGCGAAAACTTCTATTCCGGCTCAAAACAACGAGATACATCGTTTTAGATCGAAACTTGCAAGATTCACGAGCATCGATTTTACAAGTCGTCGAAGAGTAGACGAGAGAAAGGTGTAAACTTTTTCTCTCAGAACAGCGCGAAAACTTGTATTCCGGCTCAAAACAACGAGATACATCGTTTTAGATCGAAACTAGCAAGATTCACGAGCATAGATTTTACAAGTCGTCGAAGAGTAGAGGAGAGAAAGGTGCAAACTTTTTCTCTCAGAACTGCGCGAAAAGTTGTATTTCGGCTCAAAACAACGAGATACATCGTTTTAGATCGAAACTAGCAAGATTCACGAGCATCGATTTTACAAATCGTCGAAGAGTAGACGAAAAAATGGTGTAAATTTTTTTTCTCAAAACTGCGCGAAAACTTGTATTCCGGCTCAAAGCAAAAGGGATACATGGTTTAGATCGAAACTAGCAAGAATTACGAGCATCGATTTTACAAGTCGTCGAAGAGTAGAGGAGAGAAAGGTGTAAACTTTTTCTCTCGAAACTGCGCGAAAACTTGTATTCCGGCTCAAAACAACGGGATACATCGTTTTAGATCGAAACAAGCAAGATTCACGGGCATCGATTTTACAAGTCGTCGAAGAGTAGACGAAAAAAAGGTGTAAATTTTTTCTCTCAGAACTGCGCGAAAACTTGTATTCCGGCTCAAAACAAAGGGATACATCGTTTTAGATGAAAACTAGCAAGAATCACGAGCATCGATTTTACAAGTCGTCGAAGAGTAGAGGAGAGAAGGGTGTAAACTTTTTCTCTCAGAACGGCGCGAAAACTTGTATTCCGGCTCAAAACAACCGGATACATCGTTTTAGATCGAAACTAGCAAGATTCACGAGCATCGATTTTACAAATCGTCGAAGAGTAGACGAGAGAGGTGTAAATTTTTTCTCTCAGAACTGCGCGAAAGCTTGTGTTCCGGCTCAAAACAACGGGATACATCGTTTTAGATCGAAACTAGCAAAATTCACGAGCATCGATTTTACAAGTCGTCAAAGAGTAGAGGAGAGAAAGGTGTAAACTTTTTCTCTCAGAACTGCGCGAAAACTTGTATTCCGGCTCAAAACACGAGATACATCGTTTTACATCGAAACTAGCAAAATTCACGAGCATCGATTTTACAAGTCGTCGAAGAGTAGAGGAGAGAAATGTGTAATCTTTTTTTCTCAGAACTGCGCGATAACTTGCGTTCTGGCTCAAAACAACGGGATACATCGTTTTAGATCGAAACTAGCAAAATTCACGAGCATCGATTTTACAAGTCGTCGAAGAGTAGAGGAGAGAAAGGTGTAAATTTTTTCTCTCAGAACTGCGCGAAAACTTGTATTCCGGCTCAAAACAACGAGATACATCGTTTTAGATCGAAACTAGCAAGATTCACGAGCATAGATTTTACAAGCCGTCGATGAGTAGAGGAGAGAAAGGTGTAAACTTTTTCTCTCATTACAGCACGAAAACTTGTATTCCGGCTGAAAAAAACGGGATACATCGTTTAAGATCGAAACTAGCAAGATTCACGAGCATCGATTTTAAAAGTCGTCGAAAAGTACACGAGAAAAAGGTGCAAACTTTTTCTCTCAGAACTGCGCGAAAAGTTGTATTTCGGCTCAAAACAACGTTATACATCGTTTTAGATCGAAACTAGCAAGATTCACGAGCATCGATTTTACAAGTCGTCGAAGAGTAGACGAGAGAATGGTGCAAACTTTTTCTTTCAGAACTGCGCGAAAACTTGTATTCCGGCTCAAAACAAAGGGATACATCGTTTTAGATCGAAACTAGCAAGAATCACGAGCATCGATTTTACAAGTCGTCGAAGAGTAGAGGAGAGAAAGGTGTAAACTTTTTCTCTCAGAACTGCGCGAAAACTTGTATTCCGGCTCAAAACAACGGGATACATCGTTTTAGATCAAAACTAGCAAGATTCACGAGCATCGATTTTACAAATCGTCGAAGAGTAGACGAGAGAAAGGTGTAAATTTTTTCTCTCAGAACTGCGCGAAAACTTGTGTTCCGGTTCAAAACAACGGGATAGATCGTTTAAGATCGAAACTAGCAATATTCACGAGCATCGATTTTACAAGTCGTCGAAAGTAGACGAGAGAAAGTTGTAAACTTTTTCTCTCACAACAGCGCGAAAACTTGTATTCCGTTTCAAAACAACGAGATACATCGTTTTAGATCGAAACTAGCAAGATTCACGAGCATCGGTTTTTGAAGTCCTCGATGAGTACACGAGAGAAAGGTGTAAACTTTTTCTCTCAGAACTGCGCGAAAACTTGTATTCCGGCTCAAAACAACGGTATACTCATTTTAGATCGAAACTAGCAAGATTCACGAGCATCAATTTTACAAGTCGTCGAAGAGTAGACGAGAGAAAGGTGCAAACTTTTTCTCTCGGAAATGCGTGAAAACTTGTATTCCGGTTCAAAACAACGGGATACAACGTTTTAGATCGAAACTAGCAGAATTCACGAGCATCGATTTTACAAGCCGTCGAAGAGTAGACGAGAGAATGGAGTAAACGTTTTCTCTCAGAACTGCGCAAAAACTTTAATTCCGGCTCAAAACAACGGGATACATCGTTTTAAATCGAAACTAGCAAGATTCACGAGCATCGATTTTACAAGTCGTCGAAGTGTAGACGAGTGAAAGGTGTAAACTTTTTCTCTCAGAACTGCGCGAAAACTTGTATTCCGGCTCAGAACAACGGGATACATCGTTTTAGACCGAAACTAACAAAATTCACGGGCATCGATTTTACAAGTCGTCGAAGAGTAGACGAGAAAAAGGTGCAAACTTTTTCTCTCAGAACTGCGCGAAAACTTGTATTCCGGCTCAAAACAACGGGATACATCGTTTTAGATCGACACTAGCAAGAATCACGAGCATCGATTTTACAAGTCGTCGAAGAGTAGAGGAGAGAAAGGTGTAAACATTTTCTCTCAGAACTGCGCGAAAACTTGTATTCCGGCTCAAAACAACGGGATACATCGTTTTAGATCGAAACTAGCAAGATTCACGAGCATCGATTTTTCAAGTCGTCGAAGAGTAGAGGAGAGAAGGGTGTAAACTTTTTCTCTCAGAACGGCGCGAAAAGTTGTATTCCGGCTCAAAACAACGGGATACATCGTTTTAGATCGAAACTAGCAAGATTCACGAGCAATCGATTTTAAAAATCGTCGAAGAGTAGACGAGAGAAAGGTGTAAATTTTTTCTCTCAGAACTGCGCGAAAACTTGTATTCCGGCTCAAAACAACGGGATACATCGTTTTAGATCAAAACTAGCAAGATTCACGAGCATCGATTTTACAAGTCGTCGAAGAGTAGAGGAGAGAAAGGTGTAAACTTTTTCTCTCAGAACTGCGCGAAAACTTGTATTCCGGCTCAAAACAACGGCATACATCGTTTTAGATCGAAACTAGCAAGATTCACGAGCATCAATTTTACAAGTCGTCGAAGAGTAGACGAGAGAATGGTGCAAACTTTTTCTTTCAGAACTGCGCGAAAACTTGTATTCCGGCTCAAAACAAAGGGATACATCGTTTTAGATCGAAATTAGCAAGAATCACGAGCATCGATTTAAACAAGTCGTCGAAGAGTAGAGGAGAGAAAGGTGTAAACTTTTTCTCTCAGAACTGCGCGAAAACTTGTATTCCGGCTCAAAACAACGGGATACATCGTTTTAGATCAAAACTAGCAAGATTCACGAGCATCGATTTTACAAATCGTCGAAGAGTAGACGTGAGAAAGGTGTAAATTTTTTCTCTCAGAACTGCGCGAAAACTTGTGTTCCGGCTCAAAACAACGGGATAGATCGTTTAAGATCGAAACTAGCAATATTCACGAGCATCGATTTTACAAGTCGTCGAAGAGTAGACGAGAGAAAGCTGTAGACATTTTCTCTCAGAACAGCGCGAAAAGTTGTATTCCGTTTCAAAACAACGAGATACATCGTTTTAGATCAAAACTAGCAAGATTCACGAGCATCGGTTTTTGAAGTCCTCGAAGAGTACACGAGAGAAAGGTGTAAACTTTTTCTCTCAGAACTGCGCGAAAACTTGTATTCCGGCTCAAAACAACGGTATACATCATTTTAGATCGAAACTAGCAAGATTCACGAGCATCGATTTTACAAGTCGTCGAAGAGTAGACGAGAGAAAGGTGCAAACTTTTTCTCTCAGAAATGCGCGAAAACTTGTATTCCGGCTCAAAACAACGGGATACATCGTTTTAGATCGAAACTAGCAGAATTCACGAGCATCGATTTTACAAGCCGTCGAAGAGTAGACGAGAGAATGGTGTAAACGTTTTCTCTCAGAAATGCGCGAAAACTTGTATTCCGGCTCAAAACAACGGGATACATCGTTTTAGATCGAAACTAGCAGAATTCACGAGCATCGATTTTACAAGCCGTCGAAGAGTAGACGAGAGAATGGTGTAAACGTTTTCTCTCAGAACTGCGCGAAAACTTTAATTCCGGCTCAAAACAACGGGATACATCGTTTTAGATCGAAACTAGCAAGATTCACGAGCATCGATTTTACAAGTCGTCGAAGAGTAGACGAGTGAAAGGTGTAAACTTTTTCTCTCAGAACTGCGCGAAAACTTGTATTTCGGCTCAAAACAACGAGATACATCGTTTTAGATCGAAACTAGCAAGATTTACGAGCATAGATTTTACAAGTCGTCGAAGAGTAGAGGAGAGAAAGCTGTAAACTTTTTCTCTCAGAACAGCGCGAAAACTTGTATTCCGTTTCAAAACAACGAGATACATCGTTTTAGATCGAAACTAGCAAGATTCACGAGCATCGATTTTTCAAGTCGTCGAAGAGTAGAGGAGAGAAGGGTGTAAACTTTTTCTCTCAGAACGGCGCGAAAACTTGTATTCCGGCTCAAAACAACGGGATACATCATTTTAGATCGAAACTGGCAAGATTCACGAGCATCGATTTTACAAGTCGTCGAAGAGTAGAGGAGAGAAAGGTGAAAACTTCTTCTCTCGAAACTGCGCGAAAACTTGTATTCCGGCTCAAAACAACGGGATACATCGTTTTAGATCGAAACAAGCAAGATTCACGGGCATCGATTTTACAAGTCGTCGAAGAGTAGACGAAAAAAAGGTGTAAATTTTTTCTCTCAGAACTGCGCGAAAACTTGTATTCCGACTCAAAACAAAGGGATACATCGTTTTAGATCAAAACTAGCAAGAATCACGAGCATCGATTTTACAAATCGTAGAAGAGTAGACGAGAGAGGTGTAAATTTTTCTCTCAGAACTGCGCGAAAACTTGTGTTCCGGCTCAAAACAACGGGATACATCGTTTTAGATCGAAACTAGCAAAATTCACGAGCATCGATTTTACAAGTCGTCGAAGAGTAGAGGAGAGAAAGGTGTAAACTTTTTCTCTCAGAACTGCGCGAAAACTTGTATTCCGGCTCAAAACACGAGATATATCGTTTTAGATCGAAACTAGCAAAATTCACGAGCATCGATTTTACAAGTCGTCGAAGAGTAGAGGAGAGAAATGTGTAATCTTTTTTTCTCAGAACTGCGCGATAACTTGTGTTCCGGCTCAAAACAACGGGATACATCGTTTTAGATCGAAACTAGCAAAATTCACGAGCATCGATTTTACAAGTCGTCGAAGAGTAGAGGAGAGAAAGGTGTAAATTTTTTCTCTCAGAACTGCGCGAAAACTTGTATTCCGGCTCAAAACAACGAGATACATCGTTTTAGATCGAAACTAGCAAGATTCACGAGCATAGATTTTACAAGTCGTCGATGAGTAGAGGAGAGAAAGGTGTAAACTTTTTCTCTCATTACAGCACGAAAACTTGTATTCCGGCTCAAATAAACGGGATACATCGTTTTAGATCGAAACTAGCAAAATTCACGAGCATCGATTTTACAAGTCGTCGAAGAGTAGACGAGAGAAAGGTGTAAACTATTTCTCTCAGAACTGCGCGAAAACTTGTATTCCGGCTCAAAACAACGGGATACATCGTTTTAGATCGAAACTAGCAAGATTCACGAGCATCAATTTTACAAGTCGTCGAAGAGTAGACGAGAGAATGGTGCAAACTTTTTCTTTCAGAACTGCGCGAAAACTTGTATTCCGGCTCAAAACAAAGGGATACATCGTTTTAGATCGAAACTAGCAAGAATCACGAGCATCGATTTTACAAGTCGTCGAAGAGTAGAGGAGAGAAAGGTGTAAACTTTTTCTCTCAGAACTGCGCGAAAACTTGTATTCCGGCTCAAAACAACGGGATACATCGTTTTAGATCAAAACTAGCAAGATTCACGAGCATCGATTTTACAAATCGTCGAAGAGTAGACGAGAGAAAGGTGTAAATTTTTTCTCTTAGAACTGCGCGAAAACTTCTATTCCGTTTCAAAACAACGAGATACATCGTTTTAGATCGAAACTAGCAAGATTCACGAGCATCGGTTTTTGAAGTCGTCGAAGAGTAGACGAGAGAAAGGTGCAAACTTTTTCTCTCAGAAATGCGCGAAAACTTGTATTCCGGCTCAAAACAACGGGATACATCGTTTTAGATCGAAACTAGCAGAATTCACGAGCATCGATTTTACAAGCCGTCGAAGAGTAGACGAGAGAATGGTGTAAACGTTTTCTCTCAGAACTGCGCGAAAACTTTAATTCCGGCTCAAAACAACGGGATACATCGTTTTAGATCGAAACTAGCAAGATTCACGAGCATCGATTTTACAAGTCGTCGAAGAGTAGACGAGTGAAAGGTGTAAACTTTTTCTCTCAGAACTGCGCGAAAACTTGTATTCCGGCTCAGAACAACGGGATACTTCGTTTTAGACCGAAACTAACAAAATTCACGGGCATCGATTTTACAAGTCGTCGAAGAGTAGACGAGAAAAAGGTGCAAACTTTTTCTCTCGGAACTGCGCGAAAACTTGTATTCCGGCTCAAAACAACGGGATACATCGTTTTAGATCGACACTAGCAAGAATCACGAGCATCGATTTTACAAGTCGTCGAAGAGTAGAGGAGAGAAAGGTGTAAACTTTTTCTCTCAGAACTGCGCGAAAACTTGTATTCCGGCTCAAAACAACGGGATACATCGTTTTAGATCAAAACTAGCAAGATTCACGAGCATCGATTTTACAAGTCGTCGAAGAGTAGAGGAGAGAAAGGTGTAAACTTTTTCTCTCAGAACTGCGCGAAAACTTGTATTCCGGCTCAAAACAACGGGATACATCGTTTTAGATCGAAACTAGCAAGATTCACGAGCATCAATTTTACAAGTCGTCGAAGAGTAGACGAGAGAATGGTGCAAACTTTTTCTTTCAGAACTGCGCGAAAACTTGTATTCCGGCTCAAAACAAAGGGATACATCGTTTTAGATCGAAACTAGCAAAATTCACGAGCATCAATTTTACAAGTCGTCGAAGAGTAGAGGAGAGAAAGGTGTAAACTTTTTCTCTCAGAACAGCGCGAAAACTTGTATTCCGGCTCAAAAAAACGGGATACATCGGTTTAGATCGAAACTAGCAAGATTCACGAGCATCCATTTTACAAATCGTCGAAGAGTAGGCGAAAAAAAGGTGTAAATTTTTTTTCTCAAAACTGCGCGAAAACTTGTATTCCGGCTCAAAACAAAGGGATACATGGTTTAGATCGAAACTAGCAAGAATTACGAGCATCGATTTTACAAGTCGTCGAAGAGTAGAGGAGAGAAAGGTGTAAACTTTTTCTCTCGAAACTGCGCGAAAACTTGTATTCCGGCTCAAAACAACGGGATACATCGTTTTAGATCGAAACAAGCAAGATTCACGAGCATAGATTTTACAAGTCGTCGAAGAGTAGAGGAGAGAAAGGTGTAAACTTTTTCTCTCAGAACAGCGCGAAAACTTGTATTCCGGCTCAAAAAAACGGGATACATCGTTTTAGATCAAAACTAGCAAGATTCACGAGCATCGATTTTACAAGTCGTCGAAGAGTACACGAGAAAAAGGTGCAAACTTTTTCTCTCAGAACAGCGCGAAAAGTTGTATTTCGGCTCAAAACAACGAGATACATCGTTTTAGATCGAAACTAGCAAGATTCACGAGCATCCATTTTACAAATCGTCGAAAAGTACACGAGAAAAAGGTGCAAACTTTTTCTCTCAGAACAGCGCGAAAACTTGTATTCCGGCTCAAAACAACGAGATACATCGTTTTAGATCAAAACTAGCAAGATTCACGAGCATAGATTTTACAAGTCGTCGATGAGTAGAGGAGAGAAAGGTGTAAACTTTTTCTCTCATTACAGCGCGAAAACTTGTATTCCGGCTAAAAAAACCGGGATACAACGTTTTAGATCGAAACTAGCAAGATTCACGAGCATCGATTTTACAAGTCGTCGAAAAGAACACGAGAAAAAGGTGCAAACTTTTTCTCTCAGAACTGCGCGGAAAGTTGTATTTCGGCTCAAAACAACGGGATACATCGTTTTAGATCGAAACAAGCAAAATTCACGAGCATCGATTTTACAAGTCGTCGAAGAGTAGACGAGAGAAAGGTGTAAACTATTTCTCTCAGAACTGCGCGAAAACTTGTATTCCGGCTCAAAACAACGGGATACATCGTTTTAGATCGAAACTAGCAAGATTCATGAGCATCGATTTTACAAGTCGTTGAAGAGTAGACGAGAAAATGGTGCAAACTTTTTCTCTCAGTACTGCGCGAAAACTTGTATTCCGGCTCAAAACAACGAGATACATCGTTTTAGATCGAAACTTGCAAGATTCACGAGCATCGATTTTACAAACCGTCGAAGAGTAGACGAGAGAAAGGTGTAAATTTTTTCTCTCAGAACTGCGCGAAAACTTGTGTTCCGGCTCAAAACAACGGGATACATCGTTTTAGATCGAAACTAGCAAAATTCACGAGCATCGATTTTACAAGTCGTCTAAGAGTAGACGAGAGAAAGGTGTAAACTTTTTCTCTCAGAACAGCGCGAAAACTTGTATTCCGGCTCAAAACAACGAGATACATCGTTTTAGATCGAAACTAGCAAGATTCACGAGCATAGATTTTACAAGCCGTCAAAGAGTAGAGGAGAGAAAGGTGTAAACTTTTTCTCTCAGAACAGCGCGAAAACTTGTATTCTGGCTCAAAAAAACGGGATACATCGTTTTAGATCGAAACTAGCAAGATTCACGAGCATCGATTTTACAAGTCGTCGAAGAGTACACGAGAAAAAGGTGCAAACTTTTTCTCTCAGAACGGCGCGAAAAGTTGTATTTCGGCTCAAAACAACGAGATACATCGTTTTAGATCGAAACTAGCAAGATTCACGAGCATCGATTTTACAAGTCGTCGAAGAGTAGACGAAAAAAGGTGTAAATTTTTTTTCTCAAAACTGCGAGAAAACTTCTATTCCGGCTCAAAACAAAGGGATACATGGTTTAGATCGAAACTAGCAAGAATTACGAGCATCGATTTTACAAGTCGTCGAAGAGTAGAGGAGAGAAAGGTGTAAACTTTTTCTCTCGAAACTGCGCGAAAACTTGTATTCCGGCTCAAAACAACGGGATACATCGTTTTAGATCGTAACAAGCAAGATTCACGGGCATCAATTTTACAAGTCGTCGAAAGCAGACGAAAAAAAGGTGTAAATTTTTTCTCTCAGAACTGCGCGAAAACTTGTATTCCGGCTCAAAACAAAGGGATACATCCTTTTAGATCGAAACTAGCAAGAATCACGAGCATCGATTTTACAAGTCGTCGAAGAGTAGAGGAGAGAAGGGTGTAAACTTTTTCTCTCAGAACGGCGCGAAAACTTGTATTCCGGCTCAAAACAACGGGATACATCGTTTAAGATCGAAACTAGCAAGATTCACGGCATCCATTTTACAAATCGTCGAAGAGTAGACGAGAGAAAGGTGTAAATTTTTTCTCTCATTACAGCACGAAAACTTGTATTCCGGCTCAAAAAAACGGGATACATCGTTCTAGATCGAAACTAGCAAAATTCACGAGCATCGATTTTACAAGTCGTCGAAGAGTAGACGAGAGAAAGGTGTAAACTATTTCTCTCAGAACTGCGCGAAACTTGTATTCCTGCTCAAAACAACGGGATACATCGTTTTAGATCGAAACTAGCAAGATTCACGAGCATCAATTTTACAAGTCGTCGAAGAGTAGACGAGAGAATGGTGCAAACTTTTTCTTTCAGAACTGCGCGAAAACTTGTTCTCCGGCTCAAAACAAAGGGATACATCGTTTTAGATCGAAACTAGCAAGAATCACGAGCATCGATTTTACAAGTCGTCGAAGAGTAGAGGAGAGAAAGGTGTAAACTTTTTCTCTCAGAACTGCGCGAAAACTTGTATTCCGGCTCAAAACAACGGGATACATCGTTTTAGATCAAAACTAGCAAGATTCACGAGCATCGATTTTACAAATCGTCGAAGAGTAGACGAGAGAAAGGTGTAAATTTTTTCTCTCAGAACTGCGCGAAAACTTGTGTTCCGGCTCAAAACAACGGGATAGATCGTTTAAGATCGAAACTAGCAATATTCACGAGCATCGATTTTACAAGTCGTCGAAGAGTAGACGAGAGAAAGCTGTAAACTTTTTCTCTCAGAACAGCGCGAAAACTTGTATTCCGTTTCAAACAACGAGATACATCGTTTTAGATCGAAACTAGCAAGATTCACGAGCATCGGTTTTTGAAGTCCTCGAAGAGTAGACGAGAGAAAGGTTGTAAACTTTTTCTCTCATAACTGCGGTAAAACTTGTATTCCGGCTCAAAACAAGGGTATACATCATTTAGATCGAAACTAGCAAGATTCACGAGCATCGATTTTACAAGTCGTCGAAGAGTAGACGAGAGAAAGGTGCAAACTTTTTCTCTCAGAAATGCGCGAAAACTTGTATTCCGGCTCAAACAACGGGATACATCGTTTTTAGATCGAAACTAGAGAAATTCACGAGCATCGATTTTACAAGTCGTCGAAGAGTAGAGTAGAGAAATGTGTAAACTTTTTCTCTCAGAACTGCGCGAAAAGTTGTATTTCGGCTCAAAACAACGAGATACATCGTTTTAGATCGAAACTAGCAAGATTCACGAGCATCCATTTTACAAATCGTCGAAGAGTAGACGAAAAAAAGGTGTAAATTTTTTTTTCTCAAAACTGCGCGAAAACTTGTATTCCGGCTCAAACAAAGGGATACATGGTTTAGATCGAAACTAGCAAGAATTACGAGCATCGATTTTACAAGTCGTCGAAGAGTAGAGGAGAGAAAGGTGTAAACTTTTTCTCTCGAAACTGCGCGAAAAACTTGTATTCCGGGCTCAAAACAACGGGATACATCGTTTTAGATCGAAACAAGCAAGATTCACGAGCACAGATTTTACAAGTCGTCGAAGAGTAGAGGAGAGAAAGGTGTAACGTTTTCTCTCAGAACAGCGCGAAAACTTGTATTCCGGCTCAAAAAAACGGGATACATCGTTTTAGATCAAACTAGCAAGATTCACGAGCATCGATTTTACAAGTCGTCGAAGAGTACACGAGAAAAAGGTGCAAACTTTTTCTCTCAGAACTGCGCGAAAAGTTGTATTTCGGCTCAAAACAACGAGATACATCGTTTTAGATCGAAACTAGCAAGAATTACGAGCATCGATTTTACAAGTCGTCGAAGAGTAGAGGAGAGAAAGGTGTAAACTTTTTCTCTCGAAACTGCGCGAAAACTTGTATTCCGGCTCAAAATAACGGGATACATCGTTTTAGATCGAAACAAGCAACATTCACGGGCATCGATTTTACAAGTCGTCGAAGAGTAGACGAAAAAAAGGTGTAAATTTTTTCTCTCAGAACTGCGCGAAAAATTGTATTCCGGCTCAAAACAAAGGTGATACATCGTTTTAGATCGAAACTAGCAAAATTCACGAGCATCGATTTTACAAGTCGTCGAAGAGTAGAGGAGAGAAAGTTGTAATTTTTTCTCTCAGAACTGCGCGAAACTTGTATTCCGGCTCAAAAAACGGGATACAACGTTTTAGATCGAAACTAGCAAGATTCACGAGCATCGATTTTACAAGTCGTCGAAAAGTACACGAGAAAAAGGTGCAAACTTTTTCTCCTCAGAACTGCGCGGAAAGTTGTATTTCGGCTCAAAACAACGGATACATCGTTTTAGATCGAAACAAGCAAAATTCACGAGCATCGATTTTACAAGTCGTCGAGGAGTAGACGAGAGAAAGGTGGTAAACTATATTTTTTCTCTCAGAACTGCGCGAAAACTTGTATTCCGGCTCAAAACTACGGGATACATCGTTTTAGATCGAAACTAGCAAGATTCACGAGCATCGATTTTACAAGTCGTTGAAGAGTAGACGAGAAAATGGTGCAAACTTTTTCTCTCAGAACTGCGCGAAAACTTGTATTCCTGCTCAAAACAACGAGATACATCGTTTTAGATCGAACTAGCAAGATTCATGAGCATCGATTTTACAAGTCGTCGAAGAGTAGAGGAGAGAAATGTGTAAACTTTTTCTCCTCAGAACGGCGCGAAAACATGTATTCCGGCTCAAAACAACGGATACATCGTTTTAGATCGAAACTTGCAAGATTCACGAGCATCGATTTTACAAATCGTTCGGAAGAGTAGACGAGAGAAAGGTGTAAATTTTTTCTCTCAGAACTGCGCGAAAACTTGTGTTCCGGCTCCAAACAACGGGATACATCGTTTTACATCGAAACTAGCAAAATTCACGAGCATCGATTTTACAAGTCGTCGAAGAGTAGACGAGAGAAAGGTGTAAACTTTTTCTCTCGAAACTGCGCGAAAACTTGTATTCCGGCTCAAAACAACGGGATACATCGTTTTAGATCGAAACGAAGCAAGATTCATGAGCATAGATTTTACAAGTCGTCGAAGAGTAGAGGAGAGAAAGGTGTAAACGTTTCTCTCAGAACAGCGCGAAAACTTGTATTCCGGCTCAAAAAACGGGATACATCGTTTTAGATCAAAACTAGCAAGATTCACGAGCATCGATTTTACAAGTCGTCGAAGAGTACACGAGAAAAAGGTGCAAACTTTTTCTCTCAGAACTGCGCGAAAAGTTGTATTTCGGCTCAAAACAACGAGATACATCGTTTCAGATCAAAACTAGCAAGATTCACGAGCATCCATTTTACAAATCGTCGAAGAGTAGACGAAAAAAAGGTGTAAATTTTTTTTCTCAAAACTGCGCGAAAACTTGTATTCGGCTCAAAACAAGGGGATTCATGGTTTAGATCGAAACAAGCAAGATTCACGGGCATCGATTTTACAAGTCGTCGAAGAGTAGACGAAAAAAAGGTGTAAATTTTTTCTCGTCAGAACTGCGCGAAAACTTGTATTCCGGCTCAAAACAAAGGGATACATCGTTTTAGATCGAAACTAGCAAAATTCACGAGCATCGATTTTACAAGTCGTCGAAGAGTAGAGGAGAGAAAGGTTTCTCTCAGAACTGCGCGAAAACTTGTATTCCGGCTCAAAACAACGAGATACATCGTTTTAGATCGAAACTAGCAAGATTCACGAGCATAGATTTTACAAGTCGTCGATGAGTAGAGGAGAGAAAGGTGTAAACTTTTTCTCTCATTACAGCGCGAAAACTTGTATTCCGGCTCAAAAAACCGGGATACAACGTTTTAGATCGAAACTAGCAAGATTCACGAGCATCGATTTTACAAGTCGTCGAAAAGTACACGAGAAAAAGGTGCAAACTTTTTCTCTCAGAACTGCGCTGAAAGTTGTATTTCGGCTCAAAACAACGGGATACATCGTTTTAGATCGAAACAAGCAAAATTCACGAGCATCGATTTTACAAGTCGTCGAAGAGTAGACGAGAGAAAGGTGTAAACTATTTCTCTCAGAACTGCGCGAAAACTTGTGTTCCGGCTCAAAACAACGGGATACATCGTTTTAGATCGAAACTAGCAAGATTCATGAGCATCGATTTTACAAGTCGTCAAAGAGTAGAGGAGAGAAAGGTGTAAACTTTTTCTCTCAGAACAGCGCGAAAACTTGTATTCTGGCTCAAAAAAACGGGATACATCGTTTTAGATCGAAACTAGCAAGATTCACGAGCATCGATTTTACAAGTCGTCGAAGAGTACACGAGAAAAAGGTGCAAACTTTTTCTCTCAGAACGGCGCGAAAAGTTGTATTTCGGCTCAAAACAACGAGATACATCGTTTTAGATCGAAACTAGCAAGATTCACGAGCATCGATTTTACAAGTCGTCGAAGAGTAGACGAGAGAAAGGTGTAAACTATTTTTCTCACTACTGCGCGAAACTTGTATTCCGGCTCAAAACAACGGGATACATCGTTTTAGATCGAAACTAGCAAGATTCACGAGCATCAATTTTACAAGTCGTCGAAGAGTAGACGAGAGAATGGTGCAAACGTTTTCTTTCAGAACTGCGCGAAAACTTGTTCTCCGGCTCAAAACAAAGGGATACATCGTTTTAGATCGAAACTAGCAAGAATCACGAGCATCGATTTTACAAGTCGTCGAAGAGTAGAGGAGAGAAAGGTGTAAACTTTTTCTCTCAGAACTGCGCGAAAACTTGTATTCCGGCTCAAAACAACGGGATACATCGTTTTAGATCAAAACTAGCAAGATTCACGAGCATCGATTTTACAAATCGTCGAAGAGTAGACGAGAGAAAGGTGTAAATTTTTTCTCTCAGAACTGCGCGAAAACTTGTGTTCCGGCTCAAAACAACGGGATAGATCGTTTAAGATCGAAACTAGCAATATTCACGAGCATCGATTTTACAAGTCGTCGAAGAGTACACGAGAGAAAGCTGTAAACTTTTTCTCTCAGAACAGCGCGAAAACTTGTATTCCGTTTCAAAACAACGAGATACATCGTTTTAGATCGAAACTAGCAAGATTCACGAGCATCGGTTTTTGAAGTCCTCGAAGAGTAGACGAGAGAAAGGTGTAAACTTTTTCTCTCATAACTGCGGTAAAACTTGTATTCTGGCTCAAAACAACGGTATACATCATTTTAGATCGAAACTAGCAAGATTCACGAGCATCGATTTTACAAGTCGTCGAAGAGTAGACGAGAGAAAGGTGCAAACTTTTTCTCTCAGAAATGCGCGAAAACTTGTATTCCGGCTCAAAACAACGAGATACATCGTTTTAGATCGAAACTAGCAGAATTCACGAGCATCGATTTTACAAGCCGTCGAAGAGTAGACGAGAGAATGGTGTAAACGTTTTCTCTCAGAACTGCGCGAAAACTTTAATTCCGGCTCAAAACAACGGGATACATCGTTTTAGATCGAAACTTGCAAGATTCACGAGCATCGATTTTACAAACCGTCGAAGAGTAGACGAGAGAAAGGTGTAAATTTTTTTCTCTCAGAACTGCGCGAAAACTTGTGTTCCGGCTCAAAACAACGGGATACATCGTTTTAGATCGAAACTAGCAAAATTCACGAGCATCGATTTTACAAGTCGTCTAAGAGTAGACGAGAGAAAGGTGTAAACTTTTTCTCTCAGAACAGCGCGAAAACTTGTATTCCGTCTCAAAACAACGAGATACATCGTTTTAGATCGAAACTAGCAAGATTCACGAGCATAGATTTTACAAGTCGTCAAAGAGTAGAGGAGAGAAAGGTGTAAACTTTTTCTCTCAGAACAGCGCGAAAACTTGTATTCTGGCTCAAAAAAACGGGATACATCGTTTAGATCGAAACTAGCAAGATTCACGAGCATCGATTTTACAAGTCGTCGAAGAGTACACGAGAAAAAGGTGCAAACTTTTTCTCTCAGAACGGCGCGAAAAGTTGTATTTCGGCTCAAAACAACGAGATACATCGTTTTAGATCGAAACTAGCAAGATTCACGAGCATCGATTTTACAAGTCGTCGAAGAGTAGACGAAAAAAGGTGTAAATTTTTTTTCTCAAAACTGCGAGAAAACTTCTATTCCGGCTCAAAACAAAGGGATACATGGTTTAGATCGAAACTAGCAAGAATTACGAGCATCGATTTTACAAGTCGTCGAAGAGTAGAGGAGAGAAAGGTGTAAACTTTTTCTCTCGAAACTGCGCGAAAACTTGTATTCCGGCTCAAAACAACGGGATACATCATTTTAGATCGAAACAAGCAAGATTCACGGGCATCAATTTTACAAGTCGTCGAAAGCAGACGAAAAAAAGGTGTAAATTTTTTCTCTCAGAACGGCGCGAAAACTTGTATTCCGGCTCAAAACAAAGGGATACATCGTTTTAGATCGAAACTAGCAAGAATCACGAGCATCGATTTTACAAGTCGTCGAAGAGTAGAGGAGAGAAGGGTGTAAACTTTTCCTCTCAGAACGGCGCGAAAACTTGTATTCCGGCTCAAAACAACGGGATACATCGTTTAAGATCAAAACTAGCAAGATTCACGAGCATCAATTTTACAAGTCGTCGAAGAGTAGACGAGAGAATGGTGCAAACTTTTTCTTTCAGAACTGCGCGAAAACTTGTTCTCCGGCTCAAAACAAAGGGATACATCGTTTTAGATCGAAACTAGCAAGAATCACGAGCATCGATTTTACAAGTCGTCGAAGAGTAGAGGAGAGAAAGGTGTGAACTTTTTCTCTCAGATCTGCGCGAAAACTTGTATTCCGGCTCAAAACAACGGGATACATCGTTTTAGATCAAAACTAGCAAGATTCACGAGCATCGATTTTACAAATCGTCGAAGAGTAGACGAGAGAAAGGTGTAAATTTTTTCTCTCAGAACTGCGCGAAAACTTGTGTTCCGGCTCAAAACAACGGGATAGATCGTTTAAGATCGAAACTAGCAATATTCACGAGCATCGATTTTACAAGTCGTCGAAGAGTAGACGAGAGAAAGCTGTAAACTTTTTCTCTCAGAACAGCGCGAAAACTTGTATTCCGTTTCAAAACAACGAGATACATCGTTTTAGATCGAAACTAGCAAGATTCACGAGCATCGGTTTTTGAAGTCCTCGAAGAGTAGACGAGAGAAAGGTGTAAACTTTTTCTCTCATAACTGCGGTAAAACTTGTATTCCGGCTCAAACAACGGTATACATCATTTTAGATCGAAACTAGCAAGATTCACGAGCATCGATTTTACAAGTCGTCGAAGAGTAGACGAGAGAAAGGTGCAAACTTTTTCTCTCAGAAATGCGCGAAAACTTGTATTCCGGCTCAAAACAACGGGATACATCGTTTTAGATCGAAACTAGAGAAATTCACGAGCATCGATTTTACAAGTCGTCGAAGAGTAGAGGAGAGAAACGTGTAAACTTTTTCTCTCAGAACTGCGCGAAAAGTTGTATTTCGGCTCAAAACAACGAGATACATCGTTTTAGATCGAAAGTAGCAAGATTCACGAGCATCCATTTTACAAATCGTCGAAGAGTAGACGAAAAAAAGGTGTAAATTTTTTTTCTCAAAACTGCGCGAAAACTTGTATTCCGGCTCAAAACAAAGGGATACATGGTTTAGATCGAAACTAGCAAGAATTACGAGCATCGATTTTACAAGTCGTCGAAGAGTAGAGGAGAGAAAGGTGTAAACTTTTTCTCTCGAAACTGCGCGAAAACTTGTATTCCGGCTCAAAACAACGGGATACATCGTTTTAGATCGAAACAAGCAAGATTCACGAGCATAGATTTTACAAGTCGTCGAAGAGTAGAGGAGAGAAAGGTGTAAACGTTTTCTCTCAGAACAGCGCGAAAACTTGTATTCCGGCTCAAAAAAACGGGATACATCGTTTTAGATCAAAACTAGCAAGATTCACGAGCATCGATTTTACAAGTCGTCGAAGAGTACACGAGAAAAAGGTGCAAACTTTTTCTCTCAGAACTGCGCGAAAAGTTGTATTTCGGCTCAAAACAACGAGATACATCGTTTTAGATCGAAACTAGCAAGATTCACGAGCATCCATTTTACAAATCGTCGAAGAGTAGACGAAAAAAAGGTGTAAATTTTTTTTCTCAAAACTGCGCGAAAACTTGTATTCCGGCTCAAAACAAATGGATACATGGTTTAGATGGAAACTAGCAAGAATTACGAGCATCGATTTTACAAGTCGTCGAAGAGTAGAGGAGAGAAAGGTGTAAACTTTTTCTCTCAGAACTGCGCGAAAAGTTGTATTTCGGCTCAAAACAACGAGATACATCGTTTTAGATCGAAACTAGCAAGATTCACGAGCATCCATTTTACAAATCGTCGAAGAGTAGACGAAAAAAAGGTGTAAATTTTTTCTCTCAGAACTGCGCGAAAACTTGTATTCCGGCTCAAAAAAGGGATACATCGTTTTAGATCGAAACTAGCAAAATTCACGAGCATCGATTTTACAAGTCGTCGAAGAGTAGAGGAGAGAAAGGTGTAATTGTTTCTCTCAGAACTGCGCGAAAACTTGTATTCCGGCTCAAAAAAACGGGATACAACGTTTTAGATCGAAACTAGCAAGATTCACGAGCATCGATTTTACAAGTCGTCGAAAAGTACACGAGAAAAAGGTGCAAACTTTTTCTCTCAGAACTGCGCGGAAAGTTGTATTTCGGCTCAAAACAACGGGATACATCGTTTTAGATCGAAACAAGCAAAATTCACGAGCATCGATTTTACAAGTCGTCGAAGAGTAGACGAGAGAAAGGTGTAAACTATTTCTCTCAGAACTGCGCGAAAACTTGTATTCCGGCTCAAAACAACGGGATACATCGTTTTAGATCGAAACTAGCAAGATTCACGTGCATCGATTTTACAAGTCGTTGAAGAGTAGACGAGAAAATGGTGCAAACTTTTTCTCTCAGAACTGCGCGAAAACTTGTATTCCGGCTCAAAACAACGAGATACATCGTTTTAGATCGAAACTAGCAAGATTCATGAGCATCGATTTTACAAGTCGTCGAAGAGTAGAGGAGAGAAATGTGTAAACTTTTTCTCTCAGAACGGCGCGAAAACATGTATTCCGGCTCAAAACAACGGGATACATCGTTTTAGATCGAAACTTGCAAGATTCACGAGCATCGATTTTACAAATCGTCGAAGAGTAGACGAGAGAAAGGTGTAAATTTTTTCTCTCAGAACTGCGCGAAAACTTGTATTCCGGCTCCAAACAACGGGATACATCGTTTTACATCGAAACTAGCAAAATTCACGAGCATCGATTTTACAAGTCGTCGAAGAGTAGACGAGAGAAAGGTGTAAACTTTTTCTCTCAGAACAGCGCGAAAACTTGTATTCCGGCTCAAAACAACGGGATACATCGTTTTCGATCAAAACTAGCAAGATTCACGAGCATCGATTTTACAAATCGTCGAAGAGTAGACGAGAGAAAGGTGTAAATTTTTTCTCTCAGAACTGCGCGAAAACTTGTGTTCCGGCTCAAAACAACGGGATAGATCGTTTAAGAATCGAAACTAGCAATATTCACGAGCATCGATTTTACAAGTCGTCGAAGAGTAGACGAGAGAAAGCTGTAAACTTTTTCTCTCAGAACAGCGCGACAAACTTGTATTCCGTTCAAAACAACGAGATACATCGTTTTAGATCGAAACTAGCAAGATTCACGAGCATCGGTTTTTGAAGTCCTCGAAGAAGTAGACGAGAGAAAGGTGTAAACTTTTTCTCTCATAACTGCGGTAAAACTTGTATTCCGGCTCAAACAACGGTATACATCATTTTAGATCGAAACTAGCAAGATTCACGAGCATCGATTTTACAAGTCGTCGAAGAGTAGACGAGAGAAAGGTGCAAACTTTTTCTCTCAGAAATGCGCGAAAAGTTGTATTTCGGCTCAAAACAACGAGATACATCGTTTTAGATCGAAACTAGCAAGATTCACGAGCATCCATTTTACAAATCGTCGAAGAGTAGACGAAAAAAAGGTGTAAATTTTTTTCTCAAACTGCCGCGAAAACTTGTATTCCGGCTCAAAACAATGGATACATGGTTTAGATGGAAACTAGCAAGAATTACGAGCATCGATTTTACAAGTCGTCGAAGAGTAGAGGAGAGAAAGGTGTAAACTTTTTCTCTCGAAACTGCGCGAAAACTTGTATTCCGGCTCAAAACAACGGGATACATCGTTTTAGATCGAAACAAGCAACATTCACCGGCATCGATTTTACAAGTCGTCGAAGAGTAGACGAAAAAAAGGTGTAAATTTTTTCTCTCAGAACTGCGCGAAAACTTGTATTCCGCTCAAAAACACGGGATACATCGTTTTAGATCAAAACTAGCAAGATTCACGAGCATCGATTTTACAAGTCGTCGAAGAGTACACGAGAAAAAGGTGCAAACTTTTTCTCTCAGAACTGCGCGAAAAAGTTGTATTTCGGCTCAAAACAACGAGATACATCGTTTTAGATCGAAACTAGCAAGATTCACGAGCATCCATTTTACAAATCGTCGAAGAGTAGACGAAAAAAAAGGTTGTAAATTTTTTTTCTCAAAACTGCGCGAAAACTTGTATTCCGGCTCAAAACAATGGATACATGGTTTAGATGGAAACTAGCAAGAATTACGAGCATCGATTTTACAAGTCGTCGAAGAGTAGAGGAGAGAAAGGTGTAAACTTTTTCTCTCGAAACTGCGCGAAAACTTGTATTCCGCTCAAAACAACGGGATACATCGTTTTAGATCGAAACAAGCAACATTCACGGGCATCGATTTTACAAGTCGTCGAAGAGTAGACGAAAAAAAGGTGTAAATTTTTTCTCTCAGAACTGCGCGAAAACTTGTATTCCGGCTCAAAAAAAGGGATACATCGTTTTAGATCGAAACTAGCAAAATTCACGAGCATCGATTTTACAAGTCGTCGAAGAGTAGAGGAGAGAAAGGTGTAATTTTTTCTCTCAGAACTGCGCGAAAACTTGTATTCCGGCTCAAAAAAAACGGATACAACGTTTTAGATCGAAACTAGCAAGATTCACGAGCATCGATTTTACAGTCGTCGAAAAGTACACGAGAAAAAGTGCAAACTTTTTCTCTCAGAACTGCGCGGAAAGTTGTATTTCGGCCTCAAAACAACGGGGATACATCGTTTTAGATCGAAACAAGCAAATTCACGGGCATCGATTTTACAAGTCCGTCGAAGAGTAGACGAGAGAAAGGTGTAAACTATTTCTCTCAGAACTGCGCGAAAACTTGTATTCCGGCTCTAAACAACGGGATACATCGTTTTAGATCGAAACTAGCAAGATTCACGAGCATCGATTTTACAAGTCTTGAAGAGTAGACGAGGAAAATGGTGCAAACTTTTTCTCTCAGAACTGCGCGAAAACTTGTATTCCGGCTCAAAACAACGAGATACATCGTTTTAGATCGATACTAGCAAGATTCATGAGCATCGATTTTACAAGTCGTCGAAGAGTAGACGAGAGAAAGGTGCAAACTTTTTCTCTCAGAAATGCGCGAAAACTTGTATTCCGGCTCAAAACAACGGGATACATCGTTTTAGATCGAAACTAGAGAAATTCACGAGGCATCGATTTTACAAGTCGTCGAAGAGTAGAGGAGAGAAATGTGTAAACTTTTTCTCTCAGAACTGCGCGAAAAGTTGTATTTCGGCTCAAAACAACGAGATACATCGTTTTAGATCGAAAGTAGCAAGATTCGAGCATCCATTTTACAAATCGTCGAAGAGTAGACGAAAAAAAGGTGTAAATTTTTTTTCTCAAAACTGCGCGAAAACTTGTATTCCGGCTCAAAACAAAGGGATACATGGTTTAGATCGAAACTAGCAAGAATTACGAGCATCGATTTTACAAGTCGTCGAAGAGTAGAGGAGAGAAAGGTGTAAACTTTTTCTCTCGAAACTGCGCGAAAACTTGTATTCCGGCTCAAAACAACGGGATACATCGTTTTAGATCGAAACAAGCAAGATTCACGAGCATAGATTTTACAAGTCGTCGAAGAGTAGAGGAGAGAAAGGTGTAAACGTTTTCTCTCAGAACAGCGCGAAAACTTGTATTCCGGCTCAAAAAAACGGGATACATCGTTTTAGATCAAAACTAGCAAGATTCACGAGCATCGATTTTACAAGTCGTCGAAGAGTACACGAGAAAAAGGTGCAAACTTTTTCTCTCAGAACTGCGCGAAAAGTTGTATTTCGGCTCAAAACAACGAGATACATCGTTTTAGATCGAAACTAGCAAGATTCACGAGCATCCATTTTACAAATCGTCGAAGAGTAGACGAAAAAAAGGTGTAAATTTTTTTTCTCAAAACTGCGCGAAAACTTGTATTCCGGCTCAAAACAAATGGATACATGGTTTAGATGGAAACTAGCAAGAATTACGAGCATCGATTTTACAAGTCGTCGAAGAGTAGAGGAGAGAAAGGTGTAAACTTTTTCTCTCGAAACTGCGCGAAAACTTGTATTCCGGCTCAAAACAACGGGATACATCGTTTTAGATCGAAACAAGCAACATTCACGGGCATCGATTTTACAAGTCGTCGAAGAGTAGACGAAAAAAAGGTGTAAATTTTTTCTCTCAGAACTGCGCGAAAACTTGTATTCCGGCTCAAAAAAAGGGATACATCGTTTTAGATCGAAACTAGCAAAATTCACGAGCATCGATTTTACAAGTCGTCGAAGAGTAGAGGAGAGAAAGGTGTAATTTTTTCTCTCAGAACTGCGCGAAAACTTGTATTCCGGCTCAAAAAAACGGGATACAACGTTTTAGATCGAAACTAGCAAGATTCACGAGCATCGATTTTACAAGTCGTCGAAAAGTACACGAGAAAAAGGTGCAAACTTTTTCTCTCAGAACTGCGCGGAAAGTTGTATTTCGGCTCAAAACAACGGGATACATCGTTTTAGATCGAAACAAGCAAAATTCACGAGCATCGATTTTACAAGTCGTCGAAGAGTAGACGAGAGAAAGGTGTAAACTATTTCTCTCAGAACTGCGCGAAAACTTGTATTCCGGCTCAAAACAACGGGATACATCGTTTTAGATCGAAACTAGCAGATTCACGAGCATCCATTTTACAAATCGTCGAAGAGTAGACGAAAAAAAGGTGTAAATTTTTTTTCTCAAAACTGCGCGAAAACTTGTATTCCGGCTCAAAACAAATGGATACATGGTTTAGATGGAAACTAGCAAGAATTACGAGCATCGATTTTACAAGTCGTCGAAGAGTAGAGGAGAAAAAGGTGTAAACTTTTTCTCTCGAAACTGCGCGAAAACTTGTATTCCGGCTCAAAACAACGGGATACATCGTTTTAGATCGAAACAAGCAACATTCACGGGCATCGATTTTACAAGTCGTCGAAGAGTAGACGAAAAAAAGGTGTAAATTTTTCTCTCAGAACTGCGCGAAAACTTGTATTCCGGCTCAAAAAAGGGATACATCGTTTTAGATCGAAACTAGCAAAATTCACGAGCATCGATTTTACAAGTCGTCGAAGAGTAGAGGAGAGAAAGGTGTAATTGTTTCTCTCAGAACTGCGCGAAAACTTGTATTCCGGCTCAAAAAAACGGGATACAACGTTTTTAGATCGAAACTAGCAAGATTCACGAGCATCGATTTTACAAGTCGTCGAAAAGTACACGAGAAAAAGGTGCAAACTTTTCTCTCAGAACTGCGCGGAAAGTTGTATTTCGGCTCAAAACAACGGGATACATCGTTTTAGATCGAAACAAGCAAAATTCACGAGCATCGATTTTACAAGTCGTCGAAGAGTAGACGAGAGAAAGGTGTAAACTATTTCTCTCAGAACTGCGCGAAAACTTGTATTCCGGCTCAAAACAACGGGATACATCGTTTTAGATCGAAACTAGCAAGATTCACGAGCATCGATTTTACAAGTCGTTGAAGAGTAGACGAGAAAATGGTGCAAACTTTTTCTCTCAGAACTGCGCGAAAACTTGTATTCCGGCTCAAAACAACGAGATACATCGTTTTAGATCGAAACTAGCAAGATTCATGAGCATCGATTTTACAAGTCGTCGAAGAGTAGAGGAGAGAAATGTGTAAACTTTTTCTCTCAGAACGGCGCGAAAACATGTATTCCGGCTCAAAACAACGGGATACATCGTTTAGATCGAAACTTGCAAGATTCACGAGCTTCGATTTTACAAATCGTCGAAGAGTAGACGAGAGAAGGTGTAAATTTTTTCTCTCAGAACTGCGCGAAAACTTGTATTCCGGCTCCAAACAACGGATACATCGTTTTACATCGAAACTAGCAAAATTCACGAGCATCGATTTACAAGTCGTCGAAGAGTAGACGAGAGAAAGGTGTAAACTTTTTCTCTCAGAACAGCGCGAAAACTTGTATTCCGGCTCAAAACAACGGATACATCGTTTTCGATCAAAACTAGCAAGATTCACGAGCATCGATTTTACAAATCGTCGAAGAGTAGACGAGAGAAAGGTGTAAATTTTTTCTCTCAGAACTGCGCGAAAACTTGTGTTCCGGCTCAAAACAACGGGATAGATCGTTTAAGATCGAAACTAGCAATATTCACGAGCATCGATTTTACAAGTCGTCGAAGAGTAGACGAGAGAAAGCTGTAAACTTTTTCTCTCAGAACAGCGCGAAAACTTGTATTCCGTTTCAAAACAACGAGATACATCGTTTTAGATCGAAACTAGCAAGATTCACGAGCATCGGTTTTTGAAGTCCTCGAAGAGTAGACGAGAGAAAGGTGTAAACTTTTTCTCTCATAACTGCGGTAAAACTTGTATTCCGGCTCAAACAACGGTATACATCATTTTAGATCGAAACTAGCAAGATTCACGAGCATCGATTTTACAAGTCGTCGAAGAGTAGACGAGAGAAAGGTGCAAACTTTTTCTCTCAGAAATGCGCGAAAAGTTGTATTTCGGCTCAAAACAACGAGATACATCGTTTTAGATCGAAACTAGCAAGATTCACGAGCATCCATTTTACAAATCGTCGAAGAGTAGACGAAAAAAAGGTGTAAATTTTTTTTCTCAAAACTGCGCGAAAACTTGTATTCCGGCTCAAAACAAATGGATACATGGTTTAGATGGAAACTAGCAAGAATTACGAGCATCGATTTTACAAGTCGTCGAAGAGTAGAGGAGAGAAAGGTGTAAACTTTTTCTCTCGAAACTGCGCGAAAACTTGTATTCCGGCTCAAAACACGGGATACATCGTTTTAGATCGAAACAAGCAACATTCACGGGCATCGATTTTACAAGTCGTCGAAGAGTAGACGAAAAAAGGTGTAAATTTTTTCTCTCAGAACTGCGCGAAAACTTGTATTCCGGCTCAAAAAAAGGGATACATCGTTTTAGATCGAAACTAGCAAATTCACGAGCATCGATTTTACAAGTCGTCGAAGAGTAGAGGAGAGAAAGGTGTAATTTTTTCTCTCAGAACTGCGCGAAAACTTGTATTCCGGCTCAAAAAAACGGGATACAACGTTTTAGATCGAAACTAGCAAGATTCACGAGCATCGATTTTACAAGTCGTCGAAAAGTACACGAGAAAAAGGTGCAAACTTTTTCTCTCAGAACTGCGCGGAAAGTTGTATTTCGGCTCAAAACAACGGGATACATCGTTTTAGATCGAAACAAGCAAATTCACGAGCATCGATTTTACAAGTCCGTCGAAGAGTAGACGAGAGAAAGGTGTAAACTATTTCTCTCAGAACTGCGCGAAAACTTGTATTCCGCTCAAAACAACGGGATACATCGTTTTAGAATCGAAACTAGCAAGATTCACGGAGCATCGATTTTACAAGTCTTGAAGAGTAGACGAGAAAATGGTGCAAACTTTTTCTCTCAGAACTGCGCGAAAACTTGTATTCCGGCTCAAAACAACGAGATACATCGTTTTAGATCGAAACTAGCAGATTCATGAGCATCGATTTACAAGTCGTCGAAGAGTAGACGAGAGAAAGGTGCAAACTTTTTCTCTCAGAAATGCGCGAAAACTTGTATTCCGGCTCAAAACAACGGGATACATCGTTTTAGATCGAAACTAGAGAAATTCACGAGCATCGATTTTACAAGTCGTCGAAGAGGTAGAGGAGAGAAATGTGTAAACTTTTTCTCTCAGAACTGCGCGAAAAGTTGTATTTCGGCTCAAAACAACGAGATACATCGTTTTAGATCGAAAGTAGCAAGATTCACGAGCATCCATTTTACAAATCGTCGAAGAGTAGACGAAAAAAAGGTGTAAATTTTTTTTCTCAAAACTGCGCGAAAACTTGTATTCCGGCTCAAAACAAAGGGATACATGTTTAGACTCGAAACTAGCAAGAATTACGAGCATCGATTTTACAAGTCGTCGAAGAGTAGAGGAGAGAAAGGTGTAACTTTTTCTCTCGAAACTGCGCGAAAACTTGTATTCCGGCTGAAAACAACGGGATACATCGTTTTAGATCGAAACAAGCAAGATTCACGAGCATAGATTTTACAAGTCGTCGAAGAGTAGAGGAGAGAAAGGTGTAAACGTTTCTCTCAGAACAGCGCGAAAACTTGTATTCCGGCTCAAAAAAACGGGATCATCGTTTTAGATCAAAACTAGCAAGATTCACGAGCATCGATTTTACAAGTCGTCGAAGAGTACACGAGAAAAAGGTGCAAACTTTTTCTCTCAGAACTGCGCGAAAAGTTGTATTTCGGCTCAAAACAACGAGATACATCGTTTTAGATCGAAACTAGCAAGATTCACGAGCATCCATTTTACAAATCGTCGAAGAGTAGACGAAAAAAAGGTGTAAATTTTTTTCTCAAAACTGCGCGAAAACTTGTATTCCGGCTCAAAACAAATGGATACATGGTTTAGATGGAAACTAGCAAGAATTACGAGCATCGATTTTACAAGTCGTCGAAGAGTAGAGGAGAGAAAGGTGTAAACTTTTTCTCTCAAACTGCGCGAAAACTTGTATTCCGGCTCAAAACAACGGGATACATCGTTTTAGATCGAAACAAGCAACATTCACGGGCATCGATTTTACAAGTCGTCGAAGAGTAGACGAAAAAAAGGTGTAAATTTTTTCTCTCAGAACTGCGCGAAAACTTGTATTCCGGCTCAAAAAAAGGGATACATCGTTTTAGATCGAAACTAGCAAAATTCACGAGCATCGATTTTACAAGTCGTCGAAGAGTAGAGGAGAGAAAGGTGTAATTTTTTCTCTCAGAACTGCGCGAAAACTTGTATTCCGGCTCAAAAAAACGGGATACAACGTTTTAGATCGAAACTAGCAAGATTCACGAGCATCGATTTTACAAGTCGTCGAAAAGTACACGAGAAAAAGGTGCAAACTTTTTCTCTCAGAACTGCGCGGAAAGTTGTATTTCGGCTCAAAACAACGGGATACATCGTTTTAGATCGAAACAAGCAAAATTCACGAGCATCGATTTTACAAGTCGTCGAAGAGTAGACGAGAGAAAGGTGTAAACTATTTCTCTCAGAACTGCGCGAAAACTTGTATTCCGGCTCAAAACAACGGATACATCGTTTTAGATCGAAACTAGCAAGATTCACGAGCATCGATTTTACAAGTCGTTGAAGAGTAGACGAGAAAATGGTGCAAACTTTTTCTCTCAGAACTGCGCGAAAACTTGTATTCCGGCTCAAAACAACGAGATACATCGTTTTAGATCGAAACTAGCAAGATTCATGAGCATCGATTTTACAAGTCGTCGAAGAGTAGACGAGAGAAAGGTGTAAACTTTTTCTCTCAGAACAGCGCGAAAACTTGTATTCCGGCTCAATACAACGAGATACATCGTTTTAGATCGAAACTAGCAAGATTCACGAGCATAGATTTTACAAGTCGTCGAAGAGTAGAGGAGAGAAAGGTGTAAACTTTTTCTCTCAGAACAGCGCGAAAACTTGTATTCCGGCTCAAAAAAACGGGATACATCGTTTAGATCGAAACTAGCAAGATTCACGAGCATCCATTTTACAAGTCGTCGAAGAGTACACGAGAAAAAGGTGCAAACTTTTCTCTCAGAACTGCGCGAAAAGTTGTATTTCGGCTCAAAACAACGAGATACATCGTTTTAGATCGAAACTAGCAAGATTCACGAGCATCCATTTCACAAATCGTCGAAGAGTAGACGAAAAAAAGGTGTAAATTTTTTTTCTCAAAACTGCGCGAAAACTTGTATTCCGGCTCAAAACAAAGGGATACATGGTTTAGATCGAAACTAGCAAGAATTACGAGCATCGATTTTACAAGTCGTCGAAGAGTAGAGGAGAGAAAGGTGTAAACTTTTTCTCTCGAAACTGCGCGAAAACTTGTATTCCGGCTCAAAACAACGGGATACATCGTTTTAGATCGAAACAAGCAAGATTCACGAGCATAGATTTTACAAGTCGTCGAAGAGTAGAGGAGAGAAAGGTGTAAACTTTTTCTCTCAGAACAGCGCGAAAACTTGTATTCCGGCTCAAAAAAACGGGATACATCGTTTTAGATCAAATCTAGCAAGATTCACGAGCATCGATTTTACAAGTCGTCGAAGAGTACACGAGAAAAAGGTGCAAACTTTTTCTCTCAGAACTGCGCGAAAAGTTGTATTTTCGGCTCAAAACAACGAGATACATCGTTTTAGATCAAAACTAGCAAGATTCACGAGCAATCCATTTTACAAATCGTCGAAGAGTAGACGAAAAAAAAGGTGTAAATTTTTTTTCTCAAAACTGCGCGAAAACTTTGTATTTCGGCTCAAAACAAGGGGATACATGGTTTAGATCGAAACTAGCAAGAATTACGAGCATCGATTTTACAAGTCGTCGAAGAGTAGAGGAGAGAAAGTGTAAACTTTTTCTCTCGAAACTGCGCGAAAACTTGTATTCCGGCTCAAAACAACGGGATACATCGTTTTAGATCGAAACAAGCAAGATTCACGGGCATCGATTTTACAAGTCGTCGAAGAGTAGACGAAAAAAAGGTGTAAATTTTTTCTCTCAGAACTGCGCGAAAACTTGTATTCCGGCTCAAAACAAAGGGATACATCGTTTTAGATCGAAACTAGCAAAATTCACGAGCATCGATTTTACAAGTCGTCGAAGAGTAGAGGAGAGAAAGGTTAATTTTTCTCTCAGAACTGCGCGAAAAACTTGTATTCCGGCTCAAAACAACGAGATACATCGTTTTAGATCGAAACTAGCAAGATTCACGAGCATAGATTTTACAAGTCGTCGAAGAGTAGACGAGAGAACGGTGCAAACTTTTTCTCTCAGAAATGCGCGAAAACTTGTATTCCGGCTCAAAACAACGGGATACATCGTTTTAGATCGAAACTAGAGAAATTCACGAGCATCGATTTTACAAGTCGTCGAAGAGTAGAGGAGAGAAATGTGTAAACTTTTTCTCTCAGAACTGCGCGAAAAGTTGTATTTCGGCTCAAAACAACGAGATACATCGTTTTAGATCGAAACTAGCAAGATTCACGAGCATCCATTTTACAAATCGTCGAAGAGTAGAGGAGAGAAAGGTGTAAATTTTTTTTCTCAAAACTGCGCGAAAACTTGTATTCCGGCTCAAAACAAAGGGATACATGGTTTAGATCGAAACTAGCAAGAATTACGAGCATCGATTTTACAAGTCGTCGAAGAGTAGAGGAGAGAAAGGTGTAAACGTGTTCTCTCGAAACTGCGCGAAAACTTGTATTCCGGCTCAAAACAACGGGATACATCGTTTTAGATCGAAACAAGCAAGATTCACGAGCATACATTTTACAAGTCGTCGAAGAGTAGAGGAGAGAAAGGTGTAAACGTTTTCTCTCAGAACAGCGCGAAAACTTGTATTCCGCTCAAAAAAACGGGATACATCGTTTTAGATCAAAACTAGCAAGATTCACGAGCATCGATTTTACAAGTCGTCGAAGAGTACACGAGAAAAAGGTGCAAACTTTTTCTCTCAGAACTGCGCGAAAAGTTGTATTTCGGCTCAAAACAACGAGATACATCGTTTTAGATCGAAACTAGCAAGATTCACGAGCATCCATTTTACAAATCGTCGAAGAGTAGACGAAAAAAAGGTGTAAATTTTTTTTCTCAAAACTGCGCGAAAACTTGTATTCCGGCTCAAACAAATGGATACATGGTTTAGATGGAAACTAGCAAGAATTACGAGCATCGATTTTACAAGTCGTCGAAGAGTAGAGGAGAGAAAGGTGTAAACTTTTTCTCTCGAAACTGCGCGAAAACTTGTATTCCGGCTCAAAACAACGGGATACATCGTTTTAGATCGAAACAAGCAACATTCACGGGCACCGATTTTACAAGTCGTCGAAGAGTAGACGAAAAAAAGGTGTAAATTTTTTCTCTCAGAACTGCGCGAAAACTTGTATTCCGGCTCAAAAAAACGGGATACATCGTTTTAGATCAAAACTAGCAAGATTCACGAGCATCGATTTTACAAGTCGTCGAAGAGTACACGAGAAAAAGGTGCAAACTTTTTCTCTCAGAACTGCGCGAAAAGTTGTATTTCGGCTCAAAACAACGAGATACATCGTTTTAGATCGAAACTAGCAAGATTCACGAGCATCCATTTTACAAATCGTCGAAGAGTAGACGAAAAAAAGGTGTAAATTTTTTTTCTCAAAACTGCGCGAAAACTTGTATTCCGGCTCAAAACAAATGGATACATGGTTTAGATGGAAACTAGCAAGAATTACGAGCATCGATTTTACAAGTCGTCGAAGAGTAGAGGAGAGAAAGGTGTAAACTTTTTCTCTCGAAACTGCGCGAAAACTTGTATTCCGGCTCAAAACAACGGGATACATCGTTTTAGATCGAAACAAGCAACATTCACGGGCACCGATTTTACAAGTCGTCGAAAAGTAGACGAAAAAAAGGTGTAAATTTTTTCTCTCAGAACTGCGCGAAAACTTGTATTCCGGCTCAAAAAAACGGGATACATCGTTTTAGATCAAAACTAGCAAGATTCACGAGCATCGATTTTACAAGTCGTCGAAGAGTACACGAGAAAAAGGTGCAAACTTTTTCTCTCAGAACTGCGCGAAAAGTTGTATTTCGGCTCAAAACAACGAGATACATCGTTTTAGATCGAAACTAGCAAGATTCACGAGCATCCATTTTACAAATCGTCGAAGAGTAGACGAAAAAAAGGTGTAAATTTTTTTCTCAAAACTGCGCGAAAACTTGTATTCCGGCTCAAAACAAATGGATACATGGTTTAGATGGAAACTAGCAAGAATTACGAGCATCGATTTTACAAGTCGTCGAAGAGTAGAGGAGAGAAAGGTGTAAACTTTTTCTCTCGAAACTGCGCGAAAACTTGTATTCTGGCTCAAAACAACGGGATACATCGTTTTAGATCGAAACAAGCAACATTCACGGGCATCGATTTTACAAGTCGTCGAAGAGTAGACGAAAAAAAGGTGTAAATTTTTTCTCTCAGAACTGCGCGAAAACTTGTATTCCGGCTCAAAAAAAGGGATACATCGTTTTAGATCGAAACTAGCAAAATTCACGAGCATCGATTTTACAAGTCGTCGAAGAGTAGAGGAGAGAAAGGTGTAATTTTTTCTCTCAGAACTGCGCGAAAACTTGTATTCCGGCTCAAAAAAACGGGATACAACGTTTTAGATCGAAACTAGCAAGATTCACGAGCATCGATTTTACAAGTCGTCGAAAAGTACACGAGAAAAAGGTGCAAACTTTTTCTCTCAGAACTGCGCGGAAAGTTGTATTTCGGCTCAAAACAACGGGATACATCGTTTTAGATCGAAACAAGCAAAATTCACCAGCATCGATTTTACAAGTCGTCGAAGAGTAGACGAGAGAAAGGTGTAAACTATTTCTCTCAGAACTGCGCGAAAACTTGTATTCCGGCTCAAAACAACGGGATACATCGTTTTAGATCGAAACTAGCAAGATTCACGAGCATCGATTTTACAAGTCGTTGAAGAGTAGACGAGAAAATGGTGCAAACTTTTTCTCTCAGAACTGCGCGAAAACTTGTATTCCGGCTCAAAACAACGAGATACATCGTTTTAGATCGAAACTAGCAAGATTCATGAGCATCGATTTTACAAGTCGTCGAAGAGTAGAGGAGAGAAATGTGTAAACTTTTTCTCTCAGAACGGCGCGAAAACATGTATTCCGGCTCAAAACAACGGGATACATCGTTTTAGATCGAAACTTGCAAGATTCACGAGCATCGATTTTACAAATCGTCGAAGAGTAGACGAGAGAAAGGTGTAAATTTTTTCTCTCAGAACTGCGCGAAAACTTGTGTTCCGGCTCCAAACAACGGGATACATCGTTTTACATCGAAACTAGCAAAATTCACGAGCATCGATTTTACAAGTCGTCGAAGAGTAGACGAGAGAAAGGTGTAAACTTTTTCTCTCAGAACAGTGCGAAAACTTGTATTCCGGCTCAATACAACGAGATACATCGTTTTAGATCGAAACTAGCAAGATTCACGAGCATAGATTTTACAAGTCGTCGAAGAGTAGAGGAGAGAAAGGTGTAAACTTTTTCTCTCAGAACAGCGCGAAAACTTGTATTCCGGCTCAAAAAAACGGGATACATCGGTTTAGATCGAAACTAGCAAGATTCACGAGCATCCATTTTACAAGTCGTCGAAGAGTACACGAGAAAAAGGTGCAAACTTTTTCTCTCAGAACTGCGCGAAAAGTTGTATTTCGGCTCAAAACAACGAGATACATCGTTTTAGATGGAAACTAGCAAGATTCACGAGCATCCATTTCACAAATCGTCGAAGAGTAGACGAAAAAAAGGTGTAAATTTTTTTTCTCAAAACTGCGCGAAAACTTGTATTCCGGCTCAAAAAAACGGGATACATCGTTTTAGATCAAATCTAGCAAGATTCACGAGCATCGATTTTACAAGTCGTCGAAGAGTAGAGGAGAGAAAGGTGTAAACTTTTTCTCTCGAAACTGCGCGAAAACTTGTATTCCGGCTCAAAACAACGGGATACATCGTTTTAGATCGAAACAAGCAAGATTCACGAGCATAGATTTTACAAGTCGTCGAAGAGTAGAGGAGAGAAAGGTGTAAACTTTTTCTCTCAGAACAGCGCGAAAACTTGTATTCCGGCTCAAAAAAACGGGATACATCGTTTTAGATCAAATCTAGCAAGATTCACGAGCATCGATTTTACAAGTCGTCGAAGAGTACACGAGAAAAAGGTGCAAACTTTTTCTCTCAGAACTGCGCGAAAAGTTGTATTTCGGCTCAAAACAACGAGATACATCGTTTTAGATCAAAACTAGCAAGATTCACGAGCATCCATTTTACAAATCGTCGAAGAGTAGACGAAAAAAAGGTGTAAATTTTTTTTCTCAAAACTGCGCGAAAACTTGTATTTCGGCTCAAAACAAGGGGATACATGGTTTAGATCGAAACTAGCAAGAATTACGAGCATCGATTTTACAAGTCGTCGAAGAGTAGAGGAGAGAAAGGTGTAAACTTTTTCTCTCGAAACTGCGCGAAAACTTGTATTCCGGCTCAAAACAACGGGATACATCGTTTTAGATCGAAACAAGCAAGATTCACGGGCATCGATTTTACAAGTCGTCGAAGAGTAGACGAAAAAAAGGTGTAAATTTTTTCTCTCAGAACTGCGCGAAAACTTGTATTCCGGCTCAAAACAAAGGGATACATCGTTTTAGATCGAAACTAGCAAAATTCACGAGCATCGATTTTACAAGTCGTCGAAGAGTAGAGGAGAGAAAGGTTAATTTTTTCTCTCAGAACTGCGCGAAAACTTGTATTCCGGCTCAAAACAACGAGATACATCGTTTTAGATCGAAACTAGCAAGATTCACGAGCATAGATTTTACAAGTCGTCGATGAGTAGAGGAGAGAAAGGTGTAAACTTTTTCTCAAATTAGAGCGCGAAAACTTGTATTCCGGCTCAAAAAACCGGGATACAACGTTCTAGATCGAAACTAGCAAGATTCACGAGCATCGATTTTGCAAGTCGTCGAAAAGTACAGGAGAAAAAGGTGCAAACTTTTTCTCTCAGAACTGCGCGGAAAGTTGTATTTCGGCTCAAAACAACGGGATACATCGTTTTAGATCGAAACAAGCAAAATTCACGAGCATCGATTTTACAAGTCGTCGAAGAGTAGACGAGAGAAAGGTGTAAACTATTTCTCTCAGAACTGCGCGAAAACTTGTATTCCGGCTCAAAACAACGGGATACATCGTTTTAGATCGAAACTAGCAAGATTCATGAGCATCGATTTTACAAGTCGTTGAAGAGTAGACGAGAAAATGGTGCAAACTTTTTCTCTCAGAACTGCGCGAAAACTTGTATTCCGGCTCAAAACAACGAGATACATCGTTTTAGATCGAAACTTGCAAGATTCACGAGCATCGATTTTACAAGTCGTTGAAGAGTAGACGAGAAAATGGTGCAAACTTTTTCTCTCAGAACTGCGCGAAAACTTGTATTCCGGCTCAAAACAACGAGATACATCGTTTTAGATCGAAACTTGCAAGATTCACGAGCATAGATTTTACAAGTCGTCGAAGAGTAGAGGAGAGAAAGGTGTAAACTTTTTCTCTCAGAACAGCGCGAAAACTTGTATTCCGGCTCAAAAAAACGGGATACATCGTTTTAGATCAAATCTAGCAAGATTCACGAGCATCGATTTTACAAGTCGTCGAAGAGTACACGAGAAAAAGGTGCAAACTTTTTCTCTCAGAACTGCGCGAAAAGTTGTATTTCGGCTCAAAACAACGAGATACATCGTTTTAGATCAAAACTAGCAAGATTCACGAGCATCCATTTTACAAATCGTCGAAGAGTAGACGAAAAAAAGGTGTAAATTTTTTTTCTCAAAACTGCGCGAAAACTTGTATTTCGGCTCAAAACAAGGGGATACATGGTTTAGATCGAAACTAGCAAGAATTACGAGCATCGATTTTACAAGTCGTCGAAGAGTAGAGGAGAGAAAGGTGTAAACTTTTTCTCTCGAAACTGCGCGAAAACTTGTATTCCGGCTCAAAACAACGGGATACATCGTTTTAGATCGAAACAAGCAAGATTCACGGGCATCGATTTTACAAGTCGTCGAAGAGTAGACGAAAAAAAGGTGTAAATTTTTTCTCTCAGAACTGCGCGAAAACTTGTATTCCGGCTCAAAACAAAGGGATACATCGTTTTAGATCGAAACTAGCAAAATTCACGAGCATCGATTTTACAAGTCGTCGAAGAGTAGAGGAGAGAAAGGTTAATTTTTTCTCTCAGAACTGCGCGAAAACTTGTATTCCGGCTCAAAACAACGAGATACATCGTTTTAGATCGAAACTAGCAAGATTCACGAGCATAGATTTTACAAGTCGTCGATGAGTAGAGGAGAGAAAGGTGTAAACTTTTTCTCAAATTAGAGCGCGAAAACTTGTATTCCGGCTCAAAAAACCGGGATACAACGTTCTAGATCGAAACTAGCAAGATTCACGAGCATCGATTTTGCAAGTCGTCGAAAAGTACAGGAGAAAAAGGTGCAAACTTTTTCTCTCAGAACTGCGCGGAAAGTTGTATTTCGGCTCAAAACAACGGGATACATCGTTTTAGATCGAAACAAGCAAAATTCACGAGCATCGATTTTACAAGTCGTCGAAGAGTAGACGAGAGAAAGGTGTAAACTATTTCTCTCAGAACTGCGCGAAAACTTGTATTCCGGCTCAAAACAACGGGATACATCGTTTTAGATCGAAACTAGCAAGATTCATGAGCATCGATTTTACAAGTCGTTGAAGAGTAGACGAGAAAATGGTGCAAACTTTTTCTCTCAGAACTGCGCGAAAACTTGTATTCCGGCTCAAAACAACGAGATACATCGTTTTAGATCGAAACTTGCAAGATTCACGAGCATCGATTTTACAAACCGTCGAAGAGTAGACGAGAGAAAGGTGTAAATTTTTTCTCTCAGAACTGCGCGAAAACTTGTGTTCCGGCTCAAAACAACGGGATACATCGTTTTAGATCGAAACTAGTAAAATTCACGAGCATCGATTTTACAAGTCGTCTAAGAGTAGACGAGAGAAAGGTGTAAACTTTTTCTCTCAGAACAGCGCGAAAACTTGTATTCCGGCTCAAAACAACGAGATACATCGTTTTAGATCGAAACTAGCAAGATTCACGAGCATAGATTTTACAAGTCGTCAAAGAGTAGAGGAGAGAAAGGTGTAAACTTTTTCTCTCAGAACAGCGCGAAAACTTGTATTCTGGCTCAAAAAAACGGGATACATCGTTTTAGATCGAAACTAGCAAGATTCACGAGCATCGATTTTACAAGTCGTCGAAGAGTACACGAGAAAAAGGTGCAAACTTTTTCTCGTCAGAACGGCGCGAAAAGTTGTATTTCGGCTCAAAACAACGAGATACATCGTTTTAGATCGAAACTAGCAAGATTCACGAGCATCAATTTTACAAGCCGTCGAAGAGTAGACGAGAGAATGGTGCAAACTTTTTCTTTCAGAACTGCGCGAAAACTTGTTCTCCGGCTCAAAACAAAGGGATACATCGTTTTAGATCGAACTAGCAAGAATCACGAGCATCGATTTTACAAGTCGTCGAAGAGTAGAGGAGAGAAGGGTGTAAAACTTTTTCTCTCAGAACTGCCGCGAAAACTTGTATTCCGGCTCAAAACAACGGGATACATCGTTTAGATCAAAACTAGCAAGATTCACAAGCATCGATTTTACAAATCGTCGAAGAGTAGACGAGAGAAAGGTGTAAATTTTTTCTCTCAGAACTGCGCGAAAACTTGTGTTCCGGCTCAAAACAACGGGATAGATCGTTTAAGATCGAAACTAGCAATATTCACGAGCATCGATTTTACAAGTCGTCGAAGAGTAGACGAGAGAAAGCTGTAAACTTTTTCTCTCAGAACAGCGCGAAAACTTGTATTCCGTTTCAAAACAACGAGATACATCGTTTTAGATCGAAACTAGCAAGATTCACCGAGCATCGGTTTTTGAAGTCCTCGAAGAGTAGACGAGAGAAAGGTGTAAACTTTTTCTCACATAACTGCGGTAAAACTTGTATTCCGGCTCAAAACAACGGTATACATCATTTTAGATCGAAACTAGCAAGATCACGAGCATCGATTTTACAAGTCGTCGAAGAGTAGACGAGAGAAAGGTGCAAACTTTTTCTCTCAGAAATGCGCGAAAACTTGTATTCCGGCTCAAAACAACGGGGTACATCGTTTTAGATCGAAACTAGCAGAATTCACGAGCATCGATTTTACAAGCCGTCGAAGAGTAGACGAGAGAATGGTGTAAACGTTTTCTCTCAGAACTGCGCGAAAACTTTAATTCCGGCTCAAAAAAACGGGATACATCGTTTTAGATCGAAACTAGCAAGATTCACGAGCATCGATTTTACAAGTCGTCGAAGAGTAGACGAGTGAAAGGTGTAAACTTTTTTCTCTCAGAACTGCGCGAAAACTTGTATTCCGGCTCAGAACAACGGGATACATCGTTTTAGACCGAAACTAACAAAATTCACGGGCATCAATTTTACAAGTCGTCGAAGAGTAGACGAGAAAAAGGTGCAAACTTTTTCTCTCAGAACTGCGCGAAAACTTGTATTCCGGCTCAAAACAACGAGATACATCGTTTTAGACGAAACTAGAGAAATTCACGAGCATGCGATTTTACAAGTCGTCGAAGAGTAGAGGAGAGAAATGTGTAAACTTTTTCTCTCAGAACTGCGCGAAAGTTGTATTTCGGCTCAAAACAACGAGATACATCGTTTTAGATCGAAACCAGCAAGATTCACGAGCATCCATTTTACAAATCGTCGAAGAGTAGACGAAAAAAAGGTGTAAATTTTTTTTCTCAAAACTGCGCGAAAACTTGTATTCCGGCTCAAAGCAAAGGGATACATGGTTTAGATCGAAAATAGCAAGAATTACGAGCATCGATTTTACAAGTCGTCGAAGAGTAGAGGAGAGAAAGGTGTAAACTTTTTCTCTCGAAACTGCGCGAAAACTTGTATTCCGGCTCAAAACAACGGGATACATCGTTTTAGATCGAAACAAGCAAGATTCCCGAGCATAGATTTTACAAGTCGTCGAAGAGTAGAGGAGAGAAAGGTGTAAACGTTTTCTCTCAGAACAGCGCGAAAACTTGTATTCCGGCTCAAAAAAACGGGATACATCGTTTTAGATCAAAACTAGCAAGATTCACGAGCATCGATTTTACAAGTCGTCGAAGAGTACACGAGAAAAGGGTGCAAACTTTTTCTCTCAGAACTGCGCGAAAAGTTGTATTTCGGCTCAAAACAACGAGATACATCGTTTTAGATCGAAACTAGCAAGATTCACGAGCATCCATTTTACAAATCGTCGAAGAGTAGACGAAAAAAAGGTGTAAATTTTTTTTCTCAAAACTGCGCGAAAACTTGTATTCCGGCTCAAAACAAAGGGATACATGGTTTAGATCGAAACTAGCAAGAATTACGAGCATCGATTTTACAAGTCGTCGAAGAGTAGACGAGAGAAAGGTGTAAACTTTTTCTCTCAGAACAGCGCGAAAACTTGTATTCCGGCTCAAAACAACGAGATACATCGTTTTAGATCGAAACTAGCAAGATTCACGAGCATAGATTTTACAAGTCGTCAAAGAGTAGAGGAGAGAAAGGTGTAAACTTTTTCTCTCAGAACAGCGCGAAAACTTGTATTCTGGCTCAAAAAAACGGGATACATCGTTTTAGATCGAAACTAGCAAGATTCACGAGCATCGATTTTACAAGTCGTCGAAGAGTACACGAGAAAAAGGTGCAAACTTTTTCTCTCAGAACGGCGCGAAAAGTTGTATTTCGGCTCAAAACAACGAGATACATCGTTTTAGATCGAAACTAGCAAGATTCACGAGCATCAATTTTACAAGCCGTCGAAGAGTAGACGAGAGAATGGTGCAAACTTTTTCTTTCAGAACTGCGCGAAAACTTGTTCTCCGGCTCAAAACAAAGGGATACATCGTTTTAGATCGAAACTAGCAAGAATCACGAGCATCGATTTTACAAGTCGTCGAAGAGTAGAGGAGAGAAAGGTGTAAACTTTTTCTCTCAGAACTGCGCGAAAACTTGTATTCCGGCTCAAAACAACGGGATACATCGTTTTAGATCAAAACTAGCAAGATTCACAAGCATCGATTTTACAAATCGTCGAAGAGTAGACGAGAGAAAGGTGTAAATTTTTTCTCTCAGAACTGCGCGAAAACTTGTGTTCCGGCTCAAAACAACGGGATAGATCGTTTAAGATCGAAACTTGCAATATTCACGAGCATCGATTTTACAAGTCGTCGAAGAGTAGACGAGAGAAAGCTGTAAACTTTTTCTCTCAGAACAGCGCGAAAACTTGTATTCCGTTTCAAAACAACGAGATACATCGTTTTAGATCGAAACTAGCAAGATTCACGAGCATCGGTTTTTGAAGTCCTCGAAGAGTAGACGAGAGAAAGGTGTAAACTTTTTCTCACATAACTGCGGTAAAACTTGTATTCCGGCTCAAAACAACGGTATACATCATTTTAGATCGAAACTAGCAAGATTCACGAGCATCGATTTTACAAGTCGTCGAAGAGTAGACGAGAGAAAGGTGCAAACTTTTTCTCTCAGAAATGCGCGAAAACTTGTATTCCGGCTCAAAAAAACGGGATACATCGTTTTAGATCGAAACTAGCAAGATTCACGAGCATCGATTTTACAAGTCGTCGAAGAGTAGACGAGTGAAAGGTGTAAACTTTTTTCTCTCAGAACTGCGCGAAAACTTGTATTCCGGCTCAGAACAACGGGATACATCGTTTTAGACCGAAACTAACAAAATTCACGGGCATCAATTTTACAAGTCGTCGAAGAGTAGACGAGAAAAAGGTGCAAACTTTTTCTCTCAGAACTGCGCGAAAACTTGTATTCCGGCTCAAAACAACGAGATACATCGTTTTAGACGAAACTAGAGAAATTCACGAGCATCGATTTTACAAGTCGTCGAAGAGTAGAGGAGAGAAATGTGTAAACTTTTTCTCTCAGAACTGCGCGAAAAGTTGTATTTCGGCTCAAAACAACGAGATACATCGTTTTAGATCGAAACCAGCAAGATTCACGAGCATCCATTTTACAAATCGTCGAAGAGTAGACGAAAAAAAGGTGTAAATTTTTTTTCTCAAAACTTCGCGAAAACTTGTATTCCGGCTCAAAGCAAAGGGATACATGGTTTAGATCGAAAATAGCAAGAATTACGAGCATCGATTTTACAAGTCGTCGAAGAGTAGAGGAGAGAAAGGTGTAAACTTTTTCTCTCGAAACTGCGCGAAAACTTGTATTCCGGCTCAAAACAACGGGATACATCGTTTTAGATCGAAACAAGCAAGATTCACGAGCATAGATTTTACAAGTCGTCGAAGAGTAGAGGAGAGAAAGGTGTAAACGTTTTCTCTCAGAACAGCGCGAAAACTTGTATTCCGGCTCAAAAAAACGGGATACATCGTTTTAGATCAAAACTAGCAAGATTCACGAGCATCGATTTTACAAGTCGTCGAAGAGTACACGAGAAAAAGGTGCAAACTTTTTCTCTCAGAACTGCGCGAAAAGTTGTATTTCGGCTCAAAACAACGAGATACATCGTTTTAGATCGAAACTAGCAAGATTCACGAGCATCCATTTTACAAATCGTCGAAGAGTAGACGAAAAAAAGGTGTAAATTTTTTTTCTCAAAACTGCGCGAAAACTTGTATTCCGGCTCAAAACAAAGGGATACATGGTTTAGATCGAAACTAGCAAGAATTACGAGCATCGATTTTACAAGTCGTCGAAGAGTAGAGGAGAGAAAGGTGTAAACTTTTTCTCTCGAAACTGCGCGAAAACTTGTATTCCGGCTCAAAACAACGGGATACATCGTTTTAGATCAAAACTAGCAAGATTCACGAGCATCGATTTTACAAATCGTCGAAGAGTAGACGAGAGAAAGGTGTAAATTTTTTCTCTCAGAACTGCGCGAAAATTTGTGTTCCGGCTCAAAACAACGGGATAGATCGTTTAAGATCGAAACTAGCCATATTCACGAGCATCGATTTTACAAGTCGTCGAAGAGTAGACGAGAGAAAGCTGTAAACTTTTTCTCTCAGAACAGCGCGAAAACTTGTATTCCGTTTCAAAACAACGAGATACATCGTTTTAGACCGAAACTAACAAAATTCACGGGCATCAATTTTACAAGTCGTCGAAGAGTAACGAGAAAAAGGTGCAAACTTTTTCTCTCAGAACTGCGCGAAAACTTGTATTCCGGCTCAAAACAACGGGATACATCGTTTTAGATCGACACTAGCAAGAATCACGAGCATCGATTTTACAAGTCGTCGAAGAGTAGAGGAGAGAAAGGTGTAAACTTTTTCTCTCAGAACTGCGCGAAAACTTGTATTCCGGCTCAAAACAACGGGATACATCGTTTTAGATCGAAACTAGCAAGATTCACGAGCATCGATTTTTCAAGTCGTCGAAGAGTAGAGGAGAGAAGGGTGTAAATTTTTTCTCTCAGAACTGCGCGAAAACTTCTGTTCCGGCTCAAAACAACGGGATACATCGTTTTAGATCGAAACTAGCAAAATTCACGAGCATCGATTTTACAAGTCGTCGAAGAGTAGAGGAGAGAAAGGTGTAAACTTTTTCTCTCAGAACTGCGCGAAAACTTGTATTCCGGCTCAAAACAACGAGATACATCGTTTTAGACGAAACTAGAGAAATTCACGAGCACCGATTTTACAAGTCGTCGAAGAGTAGAGGAGAGAAATGTGTAAACTTTTTCTCTCAGAACTGCGCGAAAAGTTGTATTTCGGCTCAAAACAACGAGATACATCGTTTTAGATCGAAACTAGCAAGATTCACGAGCATCCATTTTACAAATCGTCGAAGAGTAGACGAAAAAAAGGTGTACATTTTTTTTCTCAAAACTGCGCGAAAACTTGTATTCCGGCTCAAAACAAAGGGATACATGGTTTAGATCGAAACTAGCAAGAATTACGAGCATCGATTTTACAAGTCGTCGAAGAGTAGAGGAGAGAAAGGTGTAAACTTTTTCTCTCGAAACTGCGCGAAAACTTGTATTCCGGCTCAAAACAACGGGATACATCGTTTTAGATCAAAACTAGCAAGATTCACGAGCATCGATTTTACAAATCGTCGAAGAGTAGACGAGAGAAAGGTGTAAATTTTTTCTCTCAGAACTGCGCGAAAACTTGTGTTCCGGCTCAAATCAACGGGATAGATCGTTTAAGATCGAAACTAGCCATATTCACGAGCATCGATTTTACAAGTCGTCGAAGAGTAGACGAGAGAAAGCTGTAAACTTTTTCTCTCAGAACAGCGCGAAAACTTGTATTCCGTTTCAAAACAACGAGATACATCGTTTTAGACCGAAACTAACAAAATTCACGGGCATCAATTTTACAAGTCGTCGAAGAGTAGACGAGAAAAAGGTGCAAACTTTTTCTCTCAGAACTGCGCGAAAACTTGTATTCCGGCTCAAAACAACGGGATACATCGTTTTAGATCGACACTAGCAAGAATCACGAGCATCGATTTTACAAGTCGTCGAAGAGTAGAGGAGAGAAAGGTGTAAACTTTTTCTCTCAGAACTGCGCGAAAACTTGTATTCCGGCTCAAAACAACGGGATACATCGTTTTAGATCGAAACTAGCAAGATTCACGAGCATCCATTTTACAAATCGTCGAAGAGTAGACGAAAAAAAGGTGTAAATTTTTTTTCTCAAAACTGCGCGAAAACTTGTATTCCGGCTCAAAACAAAGGGATACATGGTTTAGATCGAAACTAGCAAGAATTACGAGCATCGATTTTACAAGTCGTCGAAGAGTAGAGGAGAGAAAGGTGTAAACGTTTTCTCTCAGAACAGCGCGAAAACTTGTATTCCGGCTCAAAAAAACGGGATACATCGTTTTAGATCAAAACTAGCAAGATTCACGAGCATCGATTTTACAAGTCGTCGAAGAGTACACGAGAAAAAGGTGCAAACTTTTTCTCTCAGAACTGCGCGAAAAGTTGTATTTCGGCTCAAAACAACGAGATACATCGTTTTAGATCGAAACAAGCAAGATTCACGAGCATCCATTTTACAAATCGTCGAAGAGTAGACGAAAAAAAAGGTGTAAATTTTTTTTCTCAAAACTGCGCGAAAACTTGTATTCCGGCTCAAAACAAAGGGATACATGGTTTAGATCGAAACTAGCAAGAATTACGAGCATCGATTTTACAAGTCGTCGAAGAGTAGAGGAGAGAAAGGTGTAAACTTTTTCTCTCGAAACTGCGCGAAAACTTGTATTCCGGCTCAAAACAACGGGATACATCGTTTTAGATCAAAACTAGCAAGATTCACGAGCATCGATTTTACAAATCGTCGAAGAGTAGGCGAGAGAAAGGTGTAAATTTTTTCTCTCAGAACTGCGCGAAAACTTGTGTTCCGGCTCAAAACAACGGGATAGATCGTTTAAGATCGAAACTAGCAATATTCACGAGCATCGATTTTACAAGTCGTCGAAGAGTAGACGAGAGAAAGCTGTAAACTTTTCTCTCAGAACAGCGCGAAAACTTGTATTCCGTTTCAAAACAACGAGATACATCGTTTTAGATCGAAACTAGCAAGATTCACGAGCATCGGTTTTTGAAGTCCTCGAAGAGTAGACGAGAAAAAGGTGTAAACTTTTTGTCTCATAACTGCGGTAAAACTTGTATTCCGGCTCAAAACAACGGTATACATCATTTTAGATCGAAACTAGCAAGATTCACGAGCATCGATTTTACAAGTCGTCGAAGAGTAGACGAGAGAAAGGTGCAAACTTTTTCTCTCAGAACTGCGCGAAAACTTGTATTCCGGCTCAGAACAACGGGATACATCGTTTTAGACCGAAACTAACAAAATTCACGGGCATCAATTTTAGAAGTCGTCGAAGAGTAGACGAGAAAAAGGTGCAAACTTTTTCTCTCAGAACTGCGCGAAAACTTGTATTCCGGCTCAAAACAACGGGATACATCGTTTTAGATCGACACTAGCAAGAATCACGAGCATCGATTTTACAAGTCGTCGAAGAGTAGAGGAGAGAAAGGTGTAAACTTTTTCTCTCAGAACTGCGCGAAAACTTGTATTCCGGCTCAAAACAACGGGATACATCGTTTTAGATCGAAACTAGCAAGATTCACGAGCATCGATTTTTCAAGTCGTCGAAGAGTAGAGGAGAGAAGGGTGTAAATTTTTTCTCTCAGAACTGCGCGAAAACTTCTGTTCCGGCTCAAAACAACGGGATACATAGTTTTAGATCGAAACTAGCAAAATTCACGAGCATCGATTTTACAAGTCGTCGAAGAGTAGAGGAGAGAAAGGTGTAAACTTTTTCTCTCAGAACTGCGCGAAAACTTGTATTCCGGCTCAAAACAACGAGATACATCGTTTTAGACGAAACTAGAGAAATTCACGAGCATCGATTTTACAAGTCGTCGAAGAGTAGAGGAGAGAAATGTGTAAACTTTTTCTCTCAGAACTGCGCGAAAAGTTGTATTTCGGCTCAAAACAACGAGATACATCGTTTTAGATCGAAACTAGCAAGATTCACGAGCATCCATTTTACAAATCGTCGAAGAGTAGACGAAAAAAAGGTGTAAATTTTTTTTCTCAAAACTGCGCGAAAACTTGTATTCCGGCTCAAAACAAAGGGATACATGGTTTAGATCGAAACTAGCAAGAATTACGAGCATCGATTTTACAAGTCGTCGAAGAGTAGAGGAGAGAAAGGTGTAAACTTTTTCTCTCGAAACTGCGCGAAAACTTGTATTCCGGCTCAAAACAACGGGATACATCGTTTTAGATCGAAACAAGCAAGATTCACGAGCATCGATTTTACAAGTCGTCGAAGAGTACACGAGAAAAAGGTGCAAACTTTTTCTCTCAGAACTGCGCGAAAAGTTGTATTTCGGCTCAAAACAACGAGATACATCGTTTTAGATCGAAACTAGCAAGATTCACGAGCATCCATTTTACAAATCGTCGAAGAGTAGACGAAAAAAAGGTGTAAATTTTTTTTCTCAAAACTGCGCGAAAACTTGTATTCCGGCTGAAAACAAAGGGATACATGGTTTAGATCGAAACTAGCAAGAATTACGAACATCGATTTTACAAGTCGTCGAAGAGTAGAGGAGAGAAAGGTGTAAACTTTTTCTCTCGAAACTGCGCGAAAACTTGTATTCCGGCTCAAAACAACGGGATACATCGTTTTAGATCGAAACAAGCAAGATTCACGGGCATCGATTTTACAAGTCGTCGAAGAGTAGACGAAAAAAAGGTGTAAATTTTTTCTCTCAGAACTGCGCGAAAACTTGTATTCCGGCTCAAAACAAAGGGATACATCGTTTTAGATCGAAACTAGCAAAATTCACGAGCATCGATTTTACAAGTCGTCGAAGAGTAGAGGAGAGAAAGGTGTAATTTTTTCTCTCATAAATGCGCGAAAACTTGTATTCCGGCTCAAAACAACGAGATACATCGTTTTAGATCGAAACTAGCAAGATTCACGAGCATAGATTTTACAAGTCGTCGATGAGTAGAGGAGAGAAAGGTGTAAACTTTTTCTCTCATTACAGCGCGAAAACTTGTATTCCGGCTCAAAAAAACGGGATACAACGTTTTAGATCGAAACTAGCAAGATTCACGAGCATCGATTTTACAAGTCGTCGAAAAGTACACGAGAAAAAGGTGCAAACTTTTTCTCTCAGAACTGCGCGGAAAGTTGTATTTCGGCTCAAAACAACGGGATACATCGTTTTAGATCGAAACAAGTAAAATTCACGAGCATCGATTTTACAAGTCGTCGAAGAGTAGACGAGAGAAAGGTATAAACTATTTCTCTCAGAACTGCGCGAAAACTTGTATTCCGGCTCAAAACAACGGGATACATCGTTTTAGATTGAAACTAGCAAGATTCACGAGCATCGATTTTACAAGTCTTTGAAGAGTAGACGAGAAAATGGTGCAAACGTTTTCTCTCAGAACTGCGCGAAAACTTGTATTCCGGCTCAAAACAACGAGATACATCGTTTTAGATCGAAACTAGCAAGATTCACGAGCATAGATTTTACAAGTCGTCAAAGAGTAGAGGAGAGAAAGGTGTAAACTTTTTCTCTCAGAACAGCGCGAAAACTTGTATTCCGGCTCAAAAAAACGGGATACATCGTTTTAGATCAAAACTAGCAAGATTCACGAGCATCTATTTTACAAGTCGTCTAAGAGTAGACGAGAGAAAGGTGTAAACTTTTTCTCTCAGAACAGCGCGAAAACTTGTATTCCGGCTCAAAACAACGAGATACATCGTTTTAGATCGAAACTAGCAAGATTCACGAGCATAGATTTTACAAGTCGTCAAAGAGTAGAGGAGAGAAAGGTGTAAACTTTTTCTCTCAGAACAGCGCGAAAACTTGTATTCCGGCTCAAAAAAACGGGATACATCGTTTTAGATCAAAACTAGCAAGATTCACGAGAATCGATTTTACAAGTCGTCGAAAGTACACGAGAAAAAGGTGCAAACTTTTTCTCTCAGAACTGCGCGAAAAGTTGTATTTCGGCTCAAAACAACGAGATACATCGTTTTAGATCGAAACTAGCAAGATTCACGAGCATCCATTTTACAAATCGTCGAAGAGTAGACGAAAAAAAGGTGTAAATTTTTTTTCTCAAAACTGCGCGAAAACTTGTATTCCGGCTCAAAACAAAGGGATACATGGTTTAGATCGAAACTAGCAAGAATTACGAGCATCGATTTTACAAGTCGTCGAAGAGTAGAGGAGAGAAAGGTGTAAACTTTTTCTCTCGAAACTGCGCGAAAACTTGTATTCCGGCTCAAAACAACGGGATACATCGTTTTAGATCAAAACTAGCAAGATTCACGAGCATCGATTTTACAAATCGTCGAAGAGTAGACGAGAGAAAGGTGTAAATTTTTTCTCTCAGAACTGCGCGAAAACTTGTGTTCCGGCTCAAAACAACGGGATAGATCGTTTAAGATCGAAACTAGCCATATTCACGAGCATCGATTTTACAAGTCGTCGAAGAGTAGACGAGAGAAAGCTGTAAACTTTTTCTCTCAGAACAGCGCGAAAACTTGTATTCCGTTTCAAAACAACGAGATACATCGTTTTAGACCGAAACTAACAAAATTCACGGGCATCAATTTTACAAGTCGTCGAAGAGTAACGAGAAAAAGGTGCAAACTTTTTCTCTCAGAACTGCGCGAAAACTTGTATTCCGGCTCAAAACAACGGGATACATCGTTTTAGATCGACACTAGCAAGAATCACGAGCATCGATTTTACAAGTCGTCGAAGAGTAGAGGAGAGAAAGGTGTAAACTTTTTCTCTCAGAACTGCGCGAAAACTTGTATTCCGGCTCAAAACAACGGGATACATCGTTTTAGATCGAAACTAGCAAGATTCACGAGCATCGATTTTTCAAGTCGTCGAAGAGTAGAGGAGAGAAGGGTGTAAATTTTTTCTCTCAGAACTGCGCGAAAACTTCTGTTCCGGCTCAAAACAACGGGATACATCGTTTTAGATCGAAACTAGCAAAATTCACGAGCATCGATTTTACAAGTCGTCGAAGAGTAGAGGAGAGAAAGGTGTAAACTTTTTCTCTCAGAACTGCGCGAAAACTTGTATTCCGGCTCAAAACAACGAGATACATCGTTTTAGACGAAACTAGAGAAATTCACGAGCACCGATTTTACAAGTCGTCGAAGAGTAGAGGAGAGAAATGTGTAAACTTTTTCTCTCAGAACTGCGCGAAAAGTTGTATTTCGGCTCAAAACAACGAGATACATCGTTTTAGATCGAAACTAGCAAGATTCACGAGCATCCATTTTACAAATCGTCGAAGAGTAGACGAAAAAAAGGTGTAAATTTTTTTTCTCAAAACTGCGCGAAAACTTGTATTCCGGCTCAAAACAAAGGGATACATGGTTTAGATCGAAACTAGCAAGAATTACGAGCATCGATTTTACAAGTCGTCGAAGAGTAGAGGAGAGAAAGGTGTAAACTTTTTCTCTCGAAACTGCGCGAAAACTTGTATTCCGGCTCAAAACAACGGGATACATCGTTTTAGATCAAAACTAGCAAGATTCACGAGCATCGATTTTACAAATCGTCGAAGAGTAGACGAGAGAAAGGTGTAAATTTTTTCTCTCAGAACTGCGCGAAAACTTGTGTTCCGGCTCAAAACAACGGGATAGATCGTTTAAGATCGAAACTAGCCATATTCACGAGCATCGATTTTACAAGTCGTCGAAGAGTAGACGAGAGAAAGCTGTAAACTTTTTCTCTCAGAACAGCGCGAAAACTTGTATTCCGTTTCAAAACAACGAGATACATCGTTTTAGACCGAAACTAACAAAATTCACGGGCATCAATTTTACAAGTCGTCGAAGAGTAGACGAGAAAAAGGTGCAAACTTTTTCTCTCAGAACTGCGCGAAAACTTGTATTCCGGCTCAAAACAACGGGATACATCGTTTTAGATCGACACTAGCAAGAATCACGAGCATCGATTTTACAAGTCGTCGAAGAGTAGAGGAGAGAAAGGTGTAAACTTTTTCTCTCAGAACTGCGCGAAAACTTGTATTCCGGCTCAAAACAACGGGATACATCGTTTTAGATCGAAACTAGCAAGATTCACGAGCATCCATTTTACAAATCGTCGAAGAGTAGACGAAAAAAAGGTGTAAATTTTTTTTCTCAAAACTGCGCGAAAACTTGTATTCCGGCTCAAAACAAAGGGATACATGGTTTAGATCGAAACTAGCAAGAATTACGAGCATCGATTTTACAAGTCGTCGAAGAGTAGAGGAGAGAAAGGTGTAAACGTTTTCTCTCAGAACAGCGCGAAAACTTGTATTCCGGCTCAAAAAAACGGGATACATCGTTTTAGATCAAAACTAGCAAGATTCACGAGCATCGATTTTACAAGTCGTCGAAGAGTACACGAGAAAAAGGTGCAAACTTTTTCTCTCAGAACTGCGCAAAAAGTTGTATTTCGGCTCAAAACAACGAGATACATCGTTTTAGATCGAAACAAGCAAGATTCACGAGCATCCATTTTACAAATCTCGAAGAGTAGACGAAAAAAAGGTGTAAATTTTTTTTCTCAAAACTGCGCGAAAACTTGTATTCCGGCTCAAAACAAAGGGATACATGGTTTAGATCGAAACTAGCAAGAATTACGAGCATCGATTTTACAAGTCGTCGAAGAGTAGAGGAGAGAAAGGTGTAAACTTTTTCTCTCGAAACTGCGCGAAAACTTGTATTCCGGCTCAAAACAACGGGATACATCGTTTTAGATCAAAACTAGCAAGATTCACGAGCATCGATTTTACAAATCGTCGAAGAGTAGGCGAGAGAAAGGTGTAAATTTTTTCTCTCAGAACTGCGCGAAAACTTGTGTTCCGGCTCAAAACAACGGGATAGATCGTTTAAGATCGAAACTAGCAATATTCACGAGCATCGATTTTACAAGTCGTCGAAGAGTAGACGAGACAAAGCTGTAAACTTTTTCTCTCAGAACAGCGCGAAAACTTGTATTCCGTTTCAAAACAACGAGATACATCGTTTTAGATCGAAACTAGCAAGATTCACGAGCATCGGTTTTTGAAGTCCTCGAAGAGTAGACGAGAAAAAGGTGTAAACTTTTTCTCTCATAACTGCGGTAAAACTTGTATTCCGGCTCAAAACAACGGTATACATCATTTTAGATCGAAACTAGCAAGATTCACGAGCATCGATTTTACAAGTCGTCGAAGAGTAGACGAGAGAAAGGTGCAAACTTTTTCTCTCAGAAATGCGCGAAAACTTGTATTCCGGCTCAAAACAACGGGATACATCGTTTTAGATCGAAACTAGCAGAATTCACGAGCATCGATTTTACAAGCCGTCGAAGAGTAGACGAGAGAATGGTGTAAACGTTTTCTCTCAGAACTGCGCGAAAACTTTAATTCCGGCTCAAAACAACGGGATACATCGTTTTAGATCGAAACTAGCAAGATTCACGAGCATCCATTTTACAAGTCGTCGAAGAGTAGACGAGTGAAAGGTGTAAACTTTTTCTCTCAGAACTGCGCGAAAACTTGTATTCCGGCTCAGAACAACGGGATACATCGTTTTAGACCGAAACTAACAAAATTCACGGGCATCAATTTTAGAAGTCGTCGAAGAGTAGACGAGAAAAAGGTGCAAACTTTTTCTCTCAGAACTGCGCGAAAACTTGTATTCCGGCTCAAAACAACGGGATACATCGTTTTAGATCGACACTAGCAAGAATCACGAGCATCGATTTTACAAGTCGTCGAAGAGTAGAGGAGAGAAAGGTGTAAACTTTTTCTCTCAGAACTGCGCGAAAACTTGTATTCCGGCTCAAAACAACGGGATACATCGTTTTAGATCGAAACTAGCAAGATTCACGAGCATCGATTTTTCAAGTCGTCGAAGAGTAGAGGAGAGAAGGGTGTAAATTTTTTCTCTCAGAACTGCGCGAAAACTTCTGTTCCGGCTCAAAACAACGGGATACATCGTTATAGATCGAAACTAGCAAAATTCACGAGCATCGATTTTACAAGTCGTCGAAGAGTAGAGGAGAGAAAGGTGTAAACTTTTTCTCTCAGAACTGCGCGAAAACTTGTATTCCGGCTCAAAACAACGAGATACATCGTTTTAGACGAAACTAGAGAAATTCACGAGCATCGATTTTACAAGTCGTCGAAGAGTAGAGGAGAGAAATGTGTAAACTTTTTCTCTCAGAACTGCGCGAAAAGTTGTATTTCGGCTCAAAACAACGAGATACATCGTTTTAGATCGAAACTAGCAAGATTCACGAGCATCCATTTTACAAATCGTCGAAGAGTAGACGAAAAAAAGGTGTAAATTTTTTTTCTCAAAACTGCGCGAAAACTTGTATTCCGGCTCAAAACAAAGGGATACATGGTTTAGATCGAAACGCAAGAATTACGAGCATCGATTTTACAAGTCGTCGAAGAGTAGAGGAGAGAAAGGTGTAAACTTTTTCTCTCGAAACTGCGCGAAAACTTGTATTCCGGCTCAAAACAACGGGATACATCGTTTTAGATCGAAACAAGCAAGATTCACGAGCATCGATTTTACAAGTCGTCGAAGAGTACACGAGAAAAAGGTGCAAACTTTTTCTCTCAGAACTGCGCGAAAAGTTGTATTTCGGCTCAAAACAACGAGATACATCGTTTTAGATCGAAACTAGCAAGATTCACGAGCATCCATTTTACAAATCGTCGAAGAGTAGACGAAAAAAAGGTGTAAATTTTTTTCTCAAAACTGCGCGAAAACTTGTATTCCGGCTGAAAACAAAGCGATACATGGTTTAGATCGAAACTAGCAAGAATTACGAACATCGATTTTACAAGTCGTCGAAGAGTAGAGGAGAGAAAGGTGTAAACTTTTTCTCTCGAAACTGCGCGAAAACTTGTATTCCGGCTCAAAACAACGGGATACATCGTTTTAGATCGAAACAAGCAAGATTCACGGGCATCGATTTTACAAGTCGTCGAAGAGTAGACGAAAAAAAGGTGTAAATTTTTTCTCTCAGAACTGCGCGAAAACTTGTATTCCGGCTCAAAACAAAGGGATACATCGTTTTAGATCGAAACTAGCAAAATTCACGAGCATCGATTTTACAAGTCGTCGAAGAGTAGAGGAGAGAAAGGTGTAATTTTTTCTCTCAGAAATGCGCGAAAACTTGTATTCCGGCTCAAAACAACGAGATACATCGTTTTAGATCGAAACTAGCAAGATTCACGAGCATAGATTTTACAAGTCGTCGATGAGTAGAGGAGAGAAAGGTGTAAACTTTTTCTCTCATTACAGCGCGAAAACTTGTATTCCGGCTCAAAAAAACGGGATACAACGTTTTAGATCGAAACTAGCAAGATTCACGAGCATCGATTTTACAAGTCGTCGAAAAGTACACGAGAAAAAGGTGCAAACTTTTTCTCTCAGAACTGCGCGGAAAGTTGTATTTCGGCTCAAAACAACGGGATACATCGTTTTAGATCGAAACAAGCAAAATTCACGAGCATCGATTTTACAAGTCGTCGAAGAGTAGACGAGAGAAAGGTATAAACTATTTCTCTCAGAACTGCGCGAAAACTTGTATTCCGGCTCAAAACAACGGGATACATCGTTTTAGATTGAAACTAGCAAGATTCACGAGCATCGATTTTACAAGTCGTTGAAGAGTAGACGAGAAAATGGTGCAAACGTTTTCTCTCAGAACTGCGCGAAAACTTGTATTCCGGCTCAAAACAACGAGATACATCGTCTTAGATCGAAACTAGCAAGATTCACGAGCATAGATTTTACAAGTCGTCAAAGAGTAGAGGAGAGAAAGGTGTAAACTTTTTCTCTCAGAACAGGGCGAAAACTTGTATTCCGGCTCAAAAAAACGGGATACATCGTTTTAGATCAAAACTAGCAAGATTCACGAGCATCTATTTTACAAGTCGTCTAAGAGTAGACGAGAGAAAGGTGTAAACTTTTTCTCTCAGAACAGCGCGAAAACTTGTATTCCGGCTCAAAACAACGAGATACATCGTTTTAGATCGAAACTAGCAAGATTCACGAGCATAGATTTTACAAGTCGTCAAAGAGTAGAGGAGAGAAAGGTGTAAACTTTTTCTCTCAGAACAGCGCGAAAACTTGTATTCCGGCTCAAAAAAACGGGATACATCGTTTTAGATCAAAACTAGCAAGATTCACGAGCATCGATTTTACAAGTCGTCGAAAGTACACGAGAAAAAGGTGCAAACTTTTTCTCTCAGAACTGCGCGAAAAGTTGTATTTCGGCTCAAAACAACGAGATACATCGTTTTAGATCGAAACTAGCAAGATTCACGAGCATCCATTTTACAAATCGTCGAAGAGTAGACGAAAAAAAGGTGTAAATTTTTTTTCTCAAAACTGCGCGAAAACTTGTATTCCGGCTCAAAACAAAGGGATACATGGTTTAGATCGAAACTAGCAAGAATTACGAGCATCGATTTTACAAGTCGTCGAAGAGTAGAGTAGAGAAAGGTGTAAACTTTTTCTCTCGAAACTGCGCGAAAACATGTATTCCGGCTCAAAACAACGGGATACATCGTTTTAGATCGAAACAAGCAAGATTCACGGGCATCGATTTTACAAGTCGTCGAAGAGTAGACGAAAAAAAGGTGTAAATTTTTTCTCTCAGAACTGCGCGAAAACTTGTATTCCGGCTCAAAACAACGAGATACATCGTTTTAGATCGAAACTAGCAAGATTCACGAGCATAGATTTTACAAGTCGTCGATGAGTAGAGGAGAGAAAGGTGTAAACTTTTTCTCTCATTACAGCGCGAAAACTTGTATTCCGGCTCAAAAAAACGGGATACAACGTTTTAGATCGAAACTAGCAAGATTCACGAGCATCGATTTTACAAGTCGTCGAAAAGTACACGAGAAAAAGGTGCAAACTTTTTCTCTCAGAACTGCGCGGAAAGTTGTATTTCGGCTCAAAACAACGGGATACATCGTTTTAGATCGAAACAAGCAAAATTCACGAGCATCAATTTTACAAGTCGTCGAAGAGTAGACGAGAGAAAGGTGTAAACTATTTCTCTCAGAACTGCGCGAAAACTTGTATTCCGGCTCAAAACAACGGGATACATCGTTTTAGATTGAAACTAGCAAGATTCACGAGCATCGATTTTACAAGTCGTTGAAGAGTAGACGAGAAAATGGTGCAAACGTTTTCTCTCAGAACTGCGCGAAAACTTGTATTCCGGCTCAAAACAACGAGATACATCGTTTTAGATCGAAACTTGCAAGATTCACGAGCATCGATTTTACAAACCGTCGAAGAGTAGACGAGAGAAAGGTGTCAATTTTTTCTCTCAGAACTGCGCGAAAACTTGTGTTCCGGCTCAAAACAACGGGATACATCGTTTTAGATCGAAACTAGCAAAATTCACGAGCATCGATTTTAAAAGTCGTCTAAGAGTAGACGAGAGAAAGGTGTAAACTTTTTCTCTCAGAACAGCGCGAAAACTTGTATTCCGGTTCAAAACAACGAGATACATCGTTTTAGATCGAAACTAGCAAGATTCACGAGCATAGATTTTACAAGTCGTCAAAGAGTAGAGGAGAGAAAGGTGTAAACTTTTTCTCTCAGAACAGCGCGAAAACTTGTATTCTGGCTCAAAAAAACGGGATACATCGTTTTAGATCGAAACTAGCAAGATTCACGAGCATCGATTTTACAAGTCGTCGAAGAGTACACGAGAAACAGGTGCAAACTTTTTCTCTCAGAACTGCGCGATAACTTGTGTTCCGGCTCAAAACAACGGGATACATCGTTTTAGATCGAAACTAGCAAAATTCACGAGCATCGATTTTACAAGTCGTCGAAGAGTAGAGGAGAGAAAGGTGTAAATTTTTCCTCTCAGAACTGCGCGAAAACTTGTATTCCGGCTCAAAACAACGAGATACATCGTTTTAGATCGAAACTAGCAAGATTCACGAGCATAGATTTTACAAGTCGTCGATGAGTAGAGGAGAGAAAGGTGTAAACGTTTTCTCTCATTACAGCACGAAAACTTGTATTCCGGCTCAAAAAAACGGGATACATCGTTTTAGATCGAAACTAGCAAGATTCGCGAGCATCGACTTTACAAGTCGTCGAAGAGTAGGCGAGAGAAAGGTGTAAACTATTTCTCTCAGAACTAAGCGAAAACTTGTATTCCGGCTCAAAACAACGGGATACATCGTTTTTGATCGAAACTAGCAAGATTCACGAGCATCGATTTTACGATTGTCGAAGAGTAGACGAGAGAATGGTGCAAACTTTTTCTTTCAGAACTGCGCGAAAACTTGTATTCCGGCTCAAAACAAAGGGATACATCGTTTTAGATCGAAACTAGCAAGAATCACGAGCATCGATTTTACAAGTCGTCGAAGAGTAGAGGAGAGAAAGGTGTAAACTTTTTCTCTCAGAACTGCGCGAAAACCTGTATTCCGGCTCAAAACAACGGGATACATCGTTTTAGATCGAAACTAGCAAGAATCACGAGCATCAATTTTACAAGTCGTCGAAGAGTAGAGGAGAGAAGGGTGTAAACTTTTTCTCTCAGAACGGCGCGAAAACTTGTATTCCGGCTCAAAACAACGGGATACATCGTTTAAGATCGAAACTAGCAAGATTCACGGCATCCACTTTACAAATCGTCGAAGAGTAGACGAGAGAAAGATGTACATTTTTTCTCTCATTACAGCACGAAAACTTGTATTCCGGCTCAAAAAAACGGGATACATCGTTTTAGATCGAAACTAGCAAAATTCACGAGCATCGATTTTACAAGTCGTCGAAGAGTAGACGAGAGAAAGGTGTGAACTATTTCTCTCAGAACTGCGCGAAAACTTGTATTCCGGCTCAAAACAACGGGATACATCGTTTTAGATCGAAACTAGCAAGATTCACGAGCATCAATTTTAAAAGTCGTCGAAGAGTAGACGAGAGAATGGTGCAAACTTTTTCTTTCAGAACTGCGCGAAAACTTGTATTCCGGCTCAAAACAAAGGGATACATCGTTTTAGATCGAAACTAGCAAGAATCACGAGCATCCATTTTACAAGTCGTCGAAGAGTAGAGGAGAGAAAGGTGTAAACTTTTTCTCTCAGAACTGCGCGAAAACTTGTATTCCGGCTCAAATCAACGGGATACATCGTTTTAGATCAAAACTAGCAATATTCACGAGCATCGATTTTACAAGTCGTCGAAGAGTAGACGAGAGAAAGCTGTAAACTTTTTCTCTCAGAACAGCGCGAAAACTTGTATTCCGTTTCAAAACAACGAGATACATCGTTTTAGATCGAAACTAGCAAGATTCACGAGCATCGGTTTTTGAAGTCCTCGAAGAGTAGACGAGAGAAAACTGTAAACTTTTTCTCTCATAACTGCGGTAAAACTTTAATTCCGGCTCAAGACAACGGGATACATCGTTTTAGATCGAAACTAGCAAGATTCACGAGCATCGATTTTACAAGTCGTCGAAGAGTAGACGAGTGAAAGGTGTAAACTTTTTCTCTCAGAACTGCGCGAAAACTTGTATTCCGGCTCAGAACAACGGGATACATCGTTTTAGACTGAAACTAACAAAATTCACGGGCATCAATTTTACAAGTCGTCGAAGAGTAGACGAGAAAAAGGTGCAAACTTTTTCTCTCAGAACTGCGCGAAAACTTGTATTCCGGCTCAAAACAACGGGATACATCGTTTTAGATCGAAACTAGCAAGATTCACGAGCATCGATTTTTCAAGTCGTCGAAGAGTAGAGGAGAGAAGGGTGTAAACTTTTTCTCTCAGAACGGCGCGAAAACTTGTATTCCGGCTCAAAACAACAGGATACATCGTTTTAGATCGAAACTAGCAAGATTCACGAGCATCGATTTTAAAAATCGTCGAAGAGTAGACGAGAGAAAGGTGTAAATTTTTTCTCTCAGAACTGCGCGAAAACTTGTGTTCCGGCTCAAAAAAACGGGATACATCGTTTTAGATCGAAACTAGCAAAATTCACGAGCATCGATTTTACAAGTCGTCGAAGAGTAGAGGAGAGAAAGGTGTAAACTTTTTCTCTCAGAACTGCGCGAAAACTTGTATTCCGGCTCAAAACAACGAGATACATCGTTTTAGATGAAACTAGAGAAATTCACGAGCATCGATTTTACAAGTCGTCGAAGAGTAGAGGAGAGAAAGGTGTAAACTTTTTCTCTCAGAACAGCGCGAAAACTTGTATTCCGGCTCAAAAAAACGGGATACATCGTTTTAGATCAAAACTAGCAAGATTCACGAGCATCTATTTTACAAGTCGTCTAAGAGTAGACGAGAGAAAGGTGTAAACTTTTTCTCTCAGAACAGCGCGAAAACTTGTATTCCGGCTCAAAACAACGAGATACATCGTTTTAGATCGAAACTAGCAAGATTCACGAGCATAGATTTTACAAGTCGTCAAAGAGTAGAGGAGAGAAAGGTGTAAACTTTTTCTCTCAGAACAGCGCGAAAACTTGTATTCCGGCTCAAAAAAACGGGATACATCGTTTTAGATCAAAACTAGCAAGATTCACGAGCATCGATTTTACAAGTCGTCGAAAGTACACGAGAAAAAGGTGCAAACTTTTTCTCTCAGAACTGCGCGAAAAGTTGTATTTCGGCTCAAAACAACGAGATACATCGTTTTAGATCGAAACTAGCAAGATTCACGAGCATCCATTTTACAAATCGTCGAAGAGTAGACGAAAAAAAGGTGTAAATTTTTTTTCTCAAAACTGCGCGAAAACTTGTATTCCGGCTCAAAACAAAGGGATACATGGTTTAGATCGAAACTAGCAAGAATTACGAGCATCGATTTTACAAGTCGTCGAAGAGTAGAGTAGAGAAAGGTGTAAACTTTTTCTCTCGAAACTGCGCGAAAACATGTATTCCGGCTCAAAACAACGAGATACATCGTTTTAGATCGAAACTAGCAAGATTCACGACCATAGATTTTACAAGTCGTCGAAGAGTAGACGAAAAAAAGGTGTAAATTTTTTCTCTCAGAACTGCGCGAAAACTTGTATTCCGGCTCAAAACAACGAGATACATCGTTTTAGATCGAAACTAGCAAGATTCACGAGCATAGATTTTACAAGTCGTCGATGAGTAGAGGAGAGAAAGGTGTAAACTTTTTCTCTCATTACAGCGCGAAAACTTGTATTCCGGCTCAAAAAAACGGGATACAACGTTTTAGATCGAAACTAGCAAGATTCACCAGCATCGATTTTACAAGTCGTCGAAAAGTACACGAGAAAAAGGTGCAAACTTTTTCTCTCAGAACTGCGCGGAAAGTTGTATTTCGGCTCAAAACAACGGGATACATCGTTTTAGATCGAAACAAGCAAAATTCACGAGCATCAATTTTACAAGTCGTCGAAGAGTAGACGAGAGAAAGGTGTAAACTATTTCTCTCAGAACTGCGCGAAAACTTGTATTCCGGCTCAAAACAACGGGATACATCGTTTTAGATTGAAACTAGCAAGATTCACGAGCATCGATTTTACAAGTCGTTGAAGAGTAGACGAGAAAATGGTGCAAACGTTTTCTCTCAGAACTGCGCGAAAACTTGTATTCCGGCTCAAAACAACGAGATACATCGTTTTAGATCGAAACTTGCAAGATTCACGAGCATCGATTTTACAAACCGTCGAAGAGTAGACGAGAGAAAGGTGTCAATTTTTTCTCTCAGAACTGCGCGAAAACTTGTGTTCCGGCTCAAAACAACGGGATACATCGTTTTAGATCGAAACTAGCAAAATTCACGAGCATCGATTTTACAAGTCGTCTAAGAGTAGACGAGAGAAAGGTGTAAACTTTTTCTCTCAGAACAGCGCGAAAACTTGTATTCCGGTTCAAAACAACGAGATACATCGTTTTAGATCGAAACTAGCAAGATTCACGAGCATAGATTTTACAAGTCGTCAAAGAGTAGAGGAGAGAAAGGTGTAAACTTTTTCTCTCAGAACAGCGCGAAAACTTGTATTCTGGCTCAAAAAAACGGGATACATCGTTTTAGATCGAAACTAGCAAGATTCACGAGCATCGATTTTACAAGTCGTCGAAAAGTACACGAGAAACAGGTGCAAACTTTTTCTCTCGAAACTGCGCGAAAACTTGTATTCCGGCTCAAAACAACGGGATACATCGTTTTAGATCGAAACAAGCAAGATTCACGGGCATCAATTTTACAAGTCGTCGAAAGCAGACGAAAAAAAGGTGTAAATTTTTTCTCTCAGAACTGCGCGAAAACCTGTATTCCGGCTCAAAACAACGGGATACATCGTTTTAGATCGAAACTAGCAAGAATCACGAGCATCAATTTTACAAGTCGTCGAAGAGTAGAGGAGAGAAGGGTGTAAACTTTTTCTCTCAGAACGGCGCGAAAACTTGTATTCCGGCTCAAAACAACGGGATACATCGTTTAAGATCGAAACTAGCAAGATTCACGGCATCCACTTTACAAATCGTCGAAGAGTAGACGAGAGAAAGATGTACATTTTTTCTCTCATTACAGCACGAAAACTTGTATTCCGGCTCAAAAAAACGGGATACATCGTTTTAGATCGAAACTAGCAAAATTCACGAGCATCGATTTTACAAGTCGTCGAAGAGTAGACGAGAGAAAGGTGTGAACTATTTCTCTCAGAACTGCGCGAAAACTTGTATTCCGGCTCAAAACAACGGGATACATCGTTTTAGATCGAAACTAGCAAGATTCACGAGCATCAATTTTAAAAGTCGTCGAAGAGTAGACGAGAGAATGGTGCAAACTTTTTCTTTCAGAACTGCGCGAAAACTTGTATTCCGGCTCAAAACAAAGGGATACATCGTTTTAGATCGAAACTAGCAAGAATCACGAGCATCGATTTTACAAGTCGTCGAAGAGTAGAGGAGAGAAAGGTGTAAACTTTTTCTCTCAGAACTGCGCGAAAACTTGTATTCCGGCTCAAATCAACGGGATACATCGTTTTAGATCAAAACTAGCAATATTCACGAGCATCGATTTTACAAGTCGTCGAAGAGTAGACGAGAGAAAGCTGTAAACTTTTTCTCTCAGAACAGCGAGAAAACTTGTATTCCGTTTCAAAACAACGAGATACATCGTTTTAGATCGAAACTAGCAAGATTCACGAGCATCGGTTTTTGAAGTCCTCGAAGAGTAGACGAGAGAAAACTGTAACCTTTTTCTCTCATAACTGCGGTAAAACTTTAATTCCGGCTCAAAACAACGGGATACATCGTTTTAGATCGAAACTAGCAAGATTCACGAGCATCGATTTTACAAGTCGTCGAAGAGTAGACGAGTGAAAGGTGTAAACTTTTTCTCTCAGAACTGCGCGAAAACTTGTATTCCGGCTCAGAACAACGGGATACATCGTTTTAGACTGAAACTAACAAAATTCACGGGCATCAATTTTACAAGTCGTCGAAGAGTAGACGAGAAAAAGGTGCAAACTTTTTCTCTCAGAACTGCGCGAAAACTTGTATTCCGGCTCAAAAAAACGGGATACATCGTTTTAGATCGAAACTAGCAAAATTCACGAGCATCGATTTTACAAGTCGTCGAAGAGTAGAGGAGAGAAAGGTGTAAACTTTTTCTCTCAGAACTGCGCGAAAACTTGTATTCCGGCTCAAAAAAACGGGATACATCGTTTTAGATCGAAACTAGCAAAATTCACGAGCATCGATTTTACAAGTCGTCGAAGAGTAGACGAGAGAAAGGTGTGAACTATTTCTCTCAGAACTGCGCGAAAACTTGTATTCCGGCTCAAAACAACGGGATACATCGTTTTAGATCGAAACTAGCAAGATTCACGAGCATCAATTTTAAAAGTCGTCGAAGAGTAGACGAGAGAATGGTGCAAACTTTTTCTTTCAGAACTGCGCGAAAACTTGTATTCCGGCTCAAAACAAAGGGATACATCGTTTTAGATCGAAACTAGCAAGAATCACGAGCATCGATTTTACAAGTCGTCGAAGAGTAGAGGAGAGAAAGGTGTAAACTTTTTCTCTCAGAACTGCGCGAAAACTTGTATTCCGGCTCAAATCAACGGGATACATCGTTTTAGATCAAAACTAGCAATATTCACGAGCATCGATTTTACAAGTCGTCGAAGAGTAGACGAGAGAAAGCTGTAAACTTTTTCTCTCAGAACAGCGAGAAAACTTGTATTCCGTTTCAAAACAACGAGATACATCGTTTTAGATCGAAACTAGCAAGATTCACGAGCATCGGTTTTTGAAGTCCTCGAAGAGTAGACGAGAGAAAACTGTAACCTTTTTCTCTCATAACTGCGGTAAAACTTTAATTCCGGCTCAAAACAACGGGATACATCGTTTTAGATCGAAACTAGCAAGATTCACGAGCATCGATTTTACAAGTCGTCGAAGAATAGACGAGTGAAAGGTGTAAACTTTTTCTCTCAGAACTGCGCGAAAACTTGTATTCCGGCTCAGAATAACGGGATACATCGTTTTAGACTGAAACTAACAAAATTCACGGGCATCAATTTTACAAGTCGTCGAAGAGTAGACGAGAAAAAGGTGCAAACTTTTTCTCTCAGAACTGCGCGAAAACTTGTATTCCGGCTCAAAACAACGGGATACATCGTTTTAGATCGAAACTAGCAAGATTCACGAGCATCGATTTTTCAAGTCGTCGAAGAGTAGAGGAGAGAAGGGTGTAAACTTTTTCTCTCAGAACGGCGCGAAAACTTGTATTCCGGCTCAAAACAACGGGATACATCGTTTTAGATCGAAACTAGCAAGATTCACGAGCATCGATTTTAAAAATCGTCGAAGAGTAGACGAGAGAAAGGTGTAAATTTTTTCTCTCAGAACTGCGCGAAAACTTGTGTTCCGGCTCAAAAAAACGGGATACATCGTTTTAGATCGAAACTAGCAAAATTCACGAGCATCGATTTTACAAGTCGTCGAAGAGTAGAGGAGAGAAAGGTGTAAACTTTTTCTCTCAGAACTGCGCGAAAACTTGTATTCCGGCTCAAAACAACGAGATACATCGTTTTAGACGAAACTAGAGAAATTCACGAGCATCGATTTTACAAGTCGTCGAAGAGTAGAGGAGAGAAATGTGTAAACTTTTTCTCTCAGAACTGCGCGAAAACTTGTGTTCCGGCTCAAAACAACGGGATACATCGTTTTAGATCGAAACTAGCAAAATTCACGAGCATCGATTTTACAAGTCGTCGAAGAGTAGAGGAGAGAAAGGTGTAAATTTTTTCTCTCAGAACTGCGCGAAAACTTGTATTCCGGCTCAAAACCACGAGATACATCGTTTTAGATTGAAACTAGCAAGATTCACGAGCATAGATTTTACAAGTCGTCGATGAGTAGAGGAGAGAAAGGTGTAAACTTTTTCTCTCATTACAGCGCGAAAACTTGTATTCCGGCTCAAAAAAACGGGATACATCGTTTTAGATCGAAACTTGCAAGATTCACGAGCATCGATTTTACAAATCGTCGAAGAGTAGACGAGAGAAAGGTGTAAATTTTTTCTCTCAGAACTGCGCGAAAACTTGTGTTCCGGCTCCAAACAACGGGATACATCGTTTTACATCGAAACTAGCAAGAATCACGAGCATCGATTTTACAAGTCGTCGAAGAGTAGAGGAGAGAAAGGTGTAAACTTTTTCTCTCAGAACTGCGCGAAAACTTGTATTCCGGCTCAAATCAACGGGATACATCGTTTTAGATCAAAACTAGCAAGATTCACGAGCATCGATTTTACAAATCGTCGATGAGTAGACGAGAGAAAGGTGTAAATTTTTTCTCTCAGAACTGCGCGAAAACTTGTATTCCGGCTCAAAACAACGGGATACATCGTTTTAGATCGAAACTAGCAAGATTCACGAGCATCGATTTTTCAAGTCGTCGAAGAGTAGAGGAGAGAAGGGTGTAAACTTTTTCTCTCAGAACGGCGCGAAAACTTGTATTCCGGCTCAAAACAACGGGATACATCGTTTTAGATCGAAACTAGCAAGATTCACGAGCATCGATTTTAAAAATCGTCGAAGAGTAGACGAGAGAAAACTGTAACCTTTTTCTCTCATAACTGCGGTAAAACTTTAATTCCGGCTCAAAACAACGGGATACATCGTTTTAGATCGAAACTAGCAAGATTCACGAGCATCGATTTTACAAGTCGTCGAAGAATAGACGAGTGAAAGGTGTAAACTTTTTCTCTCAGAACTGCGCGAAAACTTGTATTCCGGCTCAGAACAACGGGATACATCGTTTTAGACTGAAACTAACAAAATTCACGGGCATCAATTTTACAAGTCGTCGAAGAGTAGACGAGAAAAAGGTGCAAACTTTTTCTCTCAGAACTGCGCGAAAACTTGTATTCCGGCTCAAAACAACGGGATACATCGTTTTAGATCGAAACTAGCAAGATTCACGAGCATCGATTTTTCAAGTCGTCGAAGAGTAGAGGAGAGAAGGGTGTAAACTTTTTCTCTCAGAACGGCGCGAAAACTTGTATTCCGGCTCAAAACAACGGGATACATCGTTTTAGATCGAAACTAGCAAGATTCACGAGCATCGATTTTAAAAATCGTCGAAGAGTAGACGAGAGAAAGGTGTAAATTTTTTCTCTCAGAACTGCGCGAAAACTTGTGTTCCGGCTCAAAAAAACGGGATACATCGTTTTAGATCGAAACTAGCAAAATTCACGAGCATCGATTTTACAAGTCGTCGAAGAGTAGAGGAGAGAAAGGTGTAAACTTTTTCTCTCAGAACTGCGCGAAAACTTGTATTCCGGCTCAAAACAACGAGATACATCGTTTTAGACGAAACTAGAGAAATTCACGAGCATCGATTTTACAAGTCGTCGAAGAGTAGAGGAGAGAAATGTGTAAACTTTTTCTCTCAGAACTGCGCGAAAACTTGTGTTCCGGCTCAAAACAACGGGATACATCGTTTTAGATCGAAACTAGCAAAATTCACGAGCATCGATTTTACAAGTCGTCGAAGAGTAGAGGAGAGAAAGGTGTAAATTTTTTCTCTCAGAACTGCGCGAAAACTTGTATTCCGGCTCAAAACCACGAGATACATCGTTTTAGATTGAAACTAGCAAGATTCACGAGCATAGATTTTACAAGTCGTCGATGAGTAGAGGAGAGAAAGGTGTAAACTTTTTCTCTCATTACAGCGCGAAAACTTGTATTCCGGCTCAAAAAAACGGGATACATCGTTTTAGATCGAAACTTGCAAGATTCACGAGCATCGATTTTACAAATCGTCGAAGAGTAGACGAGAGAAAGGTGTAAATTTTTTCTCTCAGAACTGCGCGAAAACTTGTGTTCCGGCTCCAAACAACGGGATACATCGTTTTACATCGAAACTAGCAAGAATCACGAGCATCGATTTTACAAGTCGTCGAAGAGTAGAGGAGAGAAAGGTGTAAACTTTTTCTCTCAGAACTGCGCGAAAACTTGTATTCCGGCTCAAATCAACGGGATACATCGTTTTAGATCAAAACTAGCAAGATTCACGAGCATCGATTTTACAAATCGTCGATGAGTAGACGAGAGAAAGGTGTAAATTTTTTCTCTCAGAACTGCGCGAAAACTTGTGTTCCGGCTCAAAACAACGGGATAGATCGTTTAAGATCGAAACTAGCAATATTCACGAGCATCGATTTTACAAGTCGTCGAAGAGTAGACGAGAGAAAGCTGTAAACTTTTTCTCTCAGAACAGCGCGAAAACTTGTATTCCGTTTCAAAACAACGAGATACATCGTTTTAGATCGAAACTAGCAAGATTCACGAGCATCGGTTTTTGAAGTCCTCGAAGAGTAGACGAGAGAAAACTGTAAACTTTTTCTCTCATAACTGCGGTAAAACTTGTATTCCGGCTCAAAACAACGGTATACATCATTTTAGATCGAAACTAGCAAGATTCACGAGCATCGATTTTACAAGTCGTCGAAGAGTAGACGAGAGAAAGGTGCAAACTTTTTCTCTCAGAAATGCGCGAAAACTTGTATTCCGGCTCAAAACAACGGGATACATCGTTTTAGATCGAAACTAGCAGAATTCACGAGCATCGATTTTACAAGCCGTCGAAGAGTAGACGAGAGAATGGTGTAAACGTTTTCTCTCAGAACTGCGCGAAAACTTTAATTCCGGCTCAAAACAACGGGATACATCGTTTTAGATCGAAACTAGCAAGATTCACGAGCATCGATTTTACAAGTCGTCGAAGAGTAGAGGAGTGAAAGGTGTAAACTTTTTCTCTCAGAACTGCGCGAAAACTTGTATTCCGGCTCAGAACAACGGGATACATCGTTTTAGACTGAAACTAACAAAATTCACGGGCATCAATTTTACAAGTCGTCGAAGAGTAGACGAGAAAAAGGTGCAAACTTTTTCTCTCAGAACTGCGCGAAAACTTGTATTCCGGCTCAAAACAACGGGATACATCGTTTTAGATCGACACTAGCAAGAATCACGAGCATCGATTTTACAAGTCGTCGAAGAGTAGAGGAGAGAAAGGTGTAAACTTTTTCTCTCAGAACTGCGCGAAAACTTGTATTCCGGCTCAAAACACAGGGATACATCGTTTTAGATCGAAACTAGCAAGATTCACGAGCATCGATTTTTCAAGTCGTCGAAGAGTAGAGGAGAGAAGGGTGTAAACTTTTTCTCTCAGAACGGCGCGAAAACTTGTATTCCGGCTCAAAACAACGGGATACATCGTTTTAGATCGAAACTAGCAAGATTCACGAGCATCGATTTTAAAAATCGTCGAAGAGTAGACGAGAGAAAGGTGTAAATTTTTTCTCTCAGAACTGCGCGAAAACTTGTGTTCCGGCTCAAAAAAACGGGATACATCGTTTTAGATCGAAACTAGCAAAATTCACGAGCATCGATTTTACAAGTCGTCGAAGAGTAGAGGAGAGAAAGGTGTAAACTTTTTCTCTCAGAACTGCGCGAAAACTTGTATTCCGGCTCAAAACAACGAGATACATCGTTTTAGACGAAACTAGAGAAATTCACGAGCATCGATTTTACAAGTCGTCGAAGAGTAGAGGAGAGAAATGTGTAAACTTTTTCTCTCAGAACTGCGCGAAAACTTGTGTTCCGGCTCAAAACAACGGGATACATCGTTTTAGATCGAAACTAGCAAAATTCACGAGCATCGATTTTACAAGTCGTCGAAGAGTAGAGGAGAGAAAGGTGTAAATTTTTTCTCTCAGAACTGCGCGAAAACTTGTATTCCGGCTCAAAACCACGAGATACATCGTTTTAGATCGAAACTAGCAAGATTCACGAGCATAGATTTTACAAGTCGTCGATGAGTAGAGGAGAGAAAGGTGTAAACTTTTTCTCTCATTACAGCGCGAAAACTTGTATTCCGGCTCAAAAAAACGGGATACATCGTTTTAGATCGAAACTTGCAAGATTCACGAGCATCGATTTTACAAATCGTCGAAGAGTAGACGAGAGAAAGGTGTAAATTTTTTCTCTCAGAACTGCGCGAAAACTTGTGTTCCGGCTCCAAACAACGGGATACATCGTTTTACATCGAAACTAGCAAGAATCACGAGCATCGATTTTACAAGTCGTCGAAGAGTAGAGGAGAGAAAGGTGTAAACTTTTTCTCTCAGAACTGCGCGAAAACTTGTATTCCGGCTCAAATCAACGGGATACATCGTTTTAGATCAAAACTAGCAAGATTCACGAGCATCGATTTTACAAATCGTCGAAGAGTAGACGAGAGAAAGGTGTAAATTTTTTCTCTCAGAACTGCGCGAAAACTTGTGTTCCGGCTCAAAACAACGAGATACATCGTTTTAGATCGAAACTAGCAAGATTCACGAGCATCGGTTTTTGAAGTCCTCGAAGAGTAGACGAGAGAAAACTGTAAACTTTTTCTCTCATAACTGCGGTAAAACTTGTATTCCGGCACAAAACAACGGTATACATCATTTTAGATCGAAACCAGCAAGATTCACGAGCATCGATTTTACAAGTCGTCGAAGAGTAGACGAGAGAAAGGTGCAAACTTTTTCTCTCAGAAATGCGCGAAAACTTGTATTCCGGCACAAAACAACGGTATACATCATTTTAGATCGAAACTAGCAAGATTCACGAGCATCGATTTTACAAGTCGTCGAAGAGTAGACGAGAGAAAGGTGCAAACTTTTTCTCTCAGAAATGCGCGAAAACTTGTATTCCGGCTCAAAACAACGGGATACATCGTTTTAGATCGAAACTAGCAGAATTCACGAGCATCGATTTTACAAGCCGTCGAAGAGTAGACGAGAGAATGGTGTAAACGTTTTCTCTCAGAACTGCGCGAAAACTTTAATTCCGGCTCAAAACAACGGGATACATCGTTTTAGATCGAAACTAGCAATATTCACGAGCATCGATTTTACAAGTCGTCGAAGAGTAGACGAGTGAAAGGTGTAAACTTTTTCTCTCAGAAGTGCGCGAAAACTTGTATTCTGGCTCAGAACAACGGGATACATCGTTTTAGACTGAAACTAACAAAATTCACGGGCATCAATTTTACAAGTCGTCGAAGAGTAGACGAGAAAAAGGTGCAAACTTTTTCTCTCAGAACTGCACGAAAACTTGTATTCCGGCTCAAAACAACGGGATACATCGTTTTAGATCGACACTAGCAAGAATCACGAGCATCGATTTTACAAGTCGTCGAAGAGTAGAGGAGAGAAAGGTGTAAACTTTTTCTCTCAGAACTGCGCGAAAACTTGTATTCCGGCTCAAAACAACGAGATACATCGTTTTAGACGAAACTAGAGAAATTCACGAGCATCGATTTTACAAGTCGTCGAAGAGTAGAGGAGAGAAATGTGTAAACTTTTTCTCTCAGAACTGCGCGAAAACTTGTGTTCCGGCTCAAAACAACGGGATACATCGTTTTAGATCGAAACTAGCAAAATTCACGAGCATCGATTTTACAAGTCGTCGAAGAGTAGAGGAGAGAAAGGTGTAAATTTTTTCTCTCAGAACTGCGCGAAAACTTGTATTCCGGCTCAAAACCACGAGATACATCGTTTTAGATCGAAACTAGCAAGATTCACGAGCATAGATTTTACAAGTCGTCGATGAGTAGAGGAGAGAAAGGTGTAAACTTTTTCTCTCATTACAGCGCGAAAACTTGTATTCCGGCTCAAAAAAACGGGATACATCGTTTTAGATCGAAACTTGCAAGATTCACGAGCATCGATTTTACAAATCGTCGAAGAGTAGACGAGAGAAAGGTGTAAATTTTTTCTCTCAGAACTGCGCGAAAACTTGTGTTCCGGCTCCAAACAACGGGATACATCGTTTTACATCGAAACTAGCAAGAATCACGAGCATCGATTTTACAAGTCGTCGAAGAGTAGAGGAGAGAAAGGTGTAAACTTTTTCTCTCAGAACTGCGCGAAAACTTGTATTCCGGCTCAAATCAACGGGATACATCGTTTTAGATCAAAACTAGCAAGATTCACGAGCATCGATTTTACAAATCGTCGAAGAGTAGACGAGAGAAAGGTGTAAATTTTTTCTCTCAGAACTGCGCGAAAACTTGTGTTCCGGCTCAAAACAACGGGATAGATCGTTTAAGATCGAAACTAGCAATATTCACGAGCATCGATTTTACAAGTCGTCGAAGAGTAGACGAGAGAAAGCTGTAAACTTTATCTCTCAGAACAGCGCGAAAACTTGTATTTTGTTTCAAAACAACGAGATACATCGTTTTAGATCGAAACTAGCAAGATTCACGAGCATCGGTTTTTGAAGTCCTCGAAGAGTAGACGAGAGAAAACTGTAAACTTTTTCTCTCATAACTGCGGTAAAACTTGTATTCCGGCACAAAACAACGGTATACATCATTTTAGATCGAAACTAGCAAGATTCACGAGCATCGATTTTACAAGTCGTCGAAGAGTAGACGAGAGAAAGGTGCAAACTTTTTCTCTCAGAAATGCGCGAAAACTTGTATTCCGGCTCAAAACAACGGGATACATCGTTTTAGATCGAAACTAGCAGAATTCACGAGCATCGATTTTACAAGCCGTCGAAGAGTAGACGAGAGAATGGTGTAAACGTTTTCTCTCAGAACTGCGCGAAAACTTTAATTCCGGCTCAAAACAACGGGATACATCGTTTTAGATCGAAACTAGCAATATTCACGAGCATCGATTTTACAAGTCGTCGAAGAGTAGACGAGTGAAAGGTGTAAACTTTTTCTCTCAGAACTGCGCGAAAACTTGTATTCCGGCTCAGAACAACGGGATACATCGTTTTAGACTGAAACTAACAAAATTCACGGGCATCAATTTTACAAGTCGTCGAAGAGTAGACGAGAAAAAGGTGCAAACTTTTTCTCTCAGAACTGCACGAAAACTTGTATTCCGGCTCAAAACAACGGGATACATCGTTTTAGATCGACACTAGCAAGAATCACGAGCATCGATTTTACAAGTCGTCGAAGAGTAGAGGAGAGAAAGGTGTAAACTTTTTCTCTCAGAACTGCGCGAAAACTTGTATTCCGGCTCAAAACAACGGGATACATCGTTTTAGATCGAAACTAGCAAGATTCACGAGCATCAATTTTTCAAGTCGTCGAAGAGTAGAGGAGAGAAGGGTGTAAACGTTTTCTCTCAGAACGGCGCGAAAACTTGTATTCCGGCTCAAAACAACGGGATACATCGTTTTAGATCGAAACTAGCAAGATTCACGAGCATCGATTTTAAAAATCGTCGAAGAGTAGACGAGAGAAAGGTGTAATTTTTTTCTCTCAGAACTGCGCGAAAACTTGTGTTCCGGCTCAAAAAAACGGGATACATCGTTTTAGATCGAAACTAGCAAGATTCACGAGCATAGATTTTACAAGTCGTCGATGAGTAGAGGAGAGAAAGGTGTAAACTTTTTCTCTCATTACAGCGCGAAAACTTGTATTCCGGCTCAAAAAAACGGGATACATCGTTTTGATCGAAACTTGCAAGATTCACGAGCATCGATTTTACAAATCGTCGAAGAGTAGACGAGAGAAAGGTGTAAATTTTTTCTCTCAGAACTGCGCGAAAACTTGTGTTCCGGCTCCAAACAACGGGATACATCGTTTTACATCGAAACTAGCAAGAATCACGAGCATCGATTTTACAAGTCGTCGAAGAGTAGAGGAGAGAAAGGTGTAAACTTTTTCTCTCAGAACTGCGCGAAAACTTGTATTCCGGCTCAAATCAACGGGATACATCGTTTTAGATCAAAACTAGCAAGATTCACGAGCATCGATTTTACAAATCGTCGAAGAGTAGACGAGAGAAAGGTGTAAATTTTTTCTCTCAGAACTGCGCGAAAACTTGTGTTCCGGCTCAAAACAACGGGATAGATCGTTTAAGATCGAAACTAGCAATATTCACGAGCATCGATTTTACAAGTCGTCGAAGAGTAGACGAGAGAAAGCTGTAAACTTTATCTCTCAGAACAGCGCGAAAACTTGTATTTTGTTTCAAAACAACGAGATACATCGTTTTAGATCGAAACTAGCAAGATTCACGAGCATCGGTTTTTGAAGTCCTCGAAGAGTAGACGAGAGAAAACTGTAAACTTTTTCTCTCATAACTGCGGTAAAACTTGTATTCCGGCACAAAACAACGGTATACATCATTTTAGATCGAAACTAGCAAGATTCACGAGCATCGATTTTACAAGTCGTCGAAGAGTAGACGAGAGAAAGGTGCAAACTTTTTCTCTCAGAAATGCGCGAAAACTTGTATTCCGGCTCAAAACAACGGGATACATCGTTTTAGATCGAAACTAGCAGAATTCACGAGCATCGATTTTACAAGCCGTCGAAGAGTAGACGAGAGAATGGTGTAAACGTTTTCTCTCAGAACTGCGCGAAAACTTTAATTCCGGCTCAAAACAACGGGATACATCGTTTTAGATCGAAACTAGCAATATTCACGAGCATCGATTTTACAAGTCGTCGAAGAGTAGACGAGTGAAAGGTGTAAACTTTTTCTCTCAGAACTGCGCGAAAACTTGTATTCCGGCTCAGAACAACGGGATACATCGTTTTAGACTGAAACTAACAAAATTCACGGGCATCAATTTTACAAGTCGTCGAAGAGTAGACGAGAAAAAGGTGCAAACTTTTTCTCTCAGAACTGCACGAAAACTTGTATTCCGGCTCAAAACAACGGGATACATCGTTTTAGATCGACACTAGCAAGAATCACGAGCATCGATTTTACAAGTCGTCGAAGAGTAGAGGAGAGAAAGGTGTAAACTTTTTCTCTGAGAACTGCGCGAAAACTTGTATTCCGGCTCAAAACAACGGGATACATCGTTTTAGATCGAAACTAGCAAGATTCACGAGCATCAATTTTTCAAGTCGTCGAAGAGTAGAGGAGAGAAGGGTGTAAACGTTTTCTCTCAGAACGGCGCGAAAACTTGTATTCCGGCTCAAAACAACGGGATACATCGTTTTAGATCGAAACTAGCAAGATTCACGAGCATCGATTTTAAAAATCGTCGAAGAGTAGACGAGAGAAAGGTGTAATTTTTTTCTCTCAGAACTGCGCGAAAACTTGTGTTCCGGCTCAAAAAAACGGGATACATCGTTTTAGATCGAAACTAGCAAAATTCACGAGCATCGATTTTACAAGTCGTCGAAGAGTAGAGCAGAGAAAGGTGTAAACTTTTTCTCTCAGAACTGCGCGAAAACTTGTATTCCGGCTCAAAACAACGAGATACATCGTTTTAGACGAAACTAGAGAAATTCACGAGCATCGATTTTACAAGTCGTCGAAGAGTAGAGGAGAGAAATGTGTAAACTTTTTCTCTCAGAACTGCGCGAAAACTTGTGTTCCGGCTCAAAACAACGGGATACATCGTTTTAGATCGAAACTAGCAAAATTCCCGAGCATCGATTTTACAAGTCGTCGAAGAGTAGAGGAGAGAAAGGTGTAAATTTTTTCTCTCAGAACTGCGCGAAAACTTGTATTCCGGCTCAAAACCACGAGATACATCGTTTTAGATCGAAACTAGCAAGATTCACGAGCATAGATTTTACAAGTCGTCGATGAGTAGAGGAGAGAAAGGTGTAAACTTTTTCTCTCATTACAGCGCGAAAACTTGTATTCCGGCTCAAAAAAACGGGATACATCGTTTTAGATCGAAACTTGCAAGATTCACGAGCATCGATGTTACAAATCGTCGAAGAGTAGACGAGAGAAAGGTGTAAATTTTTTCTCTCAGAACTGCGCGAAAACTTGTGTGCCGGCTCCAAACAACGGGATACATCGTTTTACATCGAAACTAGCAAAATTCACGAGCATCGATTTTACAAGTCGTCGAAGAGTAGACGAGAGAAAGGTGTAAACTTTTTCTCTCAGAACAGCGCGAAAACTTGTATTCCGGCTCAAAACAACGAGATACATCGTTTTAGATCGAAACTAGCAAGATTCACGAGCATAGATTTTACAAGTCGTCGAAGAGTAGAGGAGAGAAAGGTGTAAACTTTTTCTCTCAGAACAGCGCGAAAACTTGTATTCCGGCTCAAAAAAACGGGATACATCGGTTTAGATCGAAACTAGCAAGATTCACGAGCATCGATTTTACAAGTCGTCGAAGAGTACACGAGAAAAAGGTGCAAACTTTTTCTCTCAGAACTGCGCGAAAAGTTGTATTTCGGCTCAAAACAACGAGATACATCGTTTTAGATCGAAACTAGCAAGATTCACGAGCATCCATTTTACAAATCGTCGAAGAGTAGACGAAAAAAAGGTGTAAATTTTTTTTCTCAAAACTGCGCGAAAACTTGTATTCCGGCTCAAAACAAAGGGATACATGGTTTAGATCGAAACTAGGAAGAATTACGAGCATCGATTTTACAAGTCGTCGAAGAGTAGAGGAGAGAAAGGTGTAAACTTTTTCTCTTGAAACTGCGCGAAAACTTGTATTCCGGCTCAAAACACCGGGATACATCATTTTAGATCGAAACAAGCAAGATTCACGGGCATCGATTTTACAAGTCGTCGAAAGCAGACGAAAAAAAGGTGTAAATTTTTTTTCTCAGAACTGCGCGATAACTTGTGTTCCGGCTCAAAACAACGGGATACATCGTTTTAGATCGAAACTAGCAAAATTCACGAGCATCGATTTTACAAGTCGTCGAAGAGTAGAGGAGAGAAAGGTGTAAATTTTTTCTCTCAGAACTGCGCGAAAACTTGTATTCCGGCTCAAAACAACGAGATACATCGTTTTAGATCGAAACTAGCAAGATTCACGAGCATAGATTTTACAAGTCGTCGATGAGTAGAGGAGAGAAAGGTGTAAACTTTTTCTCTCATTACAGCACGAAAACTTGTATTCCGGCTCAAAAAAACGGGATACATCGTTTTAGATCGAAACTAGCAAAATTCACGAGCATCGATTTTACAAGTCGTCGAAGAGTAGACGAGAGAAAGGTGTAAACTATTTCTCTCAGAACTGCGTGAAAACTTGTATTCCGGCTCAAAACAACGGGATACATCGTTTTAGATCGAAACTAGCAAGATTCACGAGCATCAATTTTACAAGTCGTCGAAGAGTAGACGAGAGAATGGTGCAAACTTTTTCTTTCAGAACTGCGCGAAAACTTGTATTCCGGCTCAAAACAAAGGGATACATCGCTTTAGATCGAAACTAGCAAAAATCACGAGCATCGATTTTACAAGTCGTCGAAGAGTAGAGGAGAGAAAGGTGTAAACTTTTTCTCTCAGAACTGCGCGAAAACTTGTATTCCGGCTCAAAACAACGGGATACATCGTTTTAGATCAAAACTAGCAAGATTCACGAGCATCGATTTTACAAGTCGTCGAAGAGTACACGAGAAAAAGGTGCAAACTTTTTCTCTCAGAACTGCGCGAAAAGTTGTATTTCGGCTCAAAACAACGAGATACATCGTTTTAGATCGAAACAAGCAAGATTCACGAGCATCCATTTTACAAATCGTCGAAGAGTAGACGAAAAAAAGGTGTAAATTTTTTTTCTCAAAACTGCGCGAAAACTTGTATTCCGGCTCAAAACAAAGGGATACATGGTTTAGATCGAAACTAGCAAGAATTACGAGCATCGATTTTACAAGTCGTCGAAGAGTAGAGGAGAGAAAGGTGTAAACTTTTTCTCTCGAAACTGCGCGAAAACTTGTATTCCGGCTCAAAACAACGGGATACATCGTTTTAGATCAAAACTAGCAAGATTCACGAGCATCGATTTTACAAATCGTCGAAGAGTAGGCGAGAGAAAGGTGTAAATTTTTTCTCTCAGAACTGCGCGAAAACTTGTGTTCCGGCTCAAAACAACGGGATAGATCGTTTAAGATCGAAACTAGCAATATTCACGAGCATCGATTTTACAAGTCGTCGAAGAGTAGACGAGAGAAAGCTGTAAACTTTTTCTCTCAGAACAGCGCGAAAACTTGTATTCCGTTTCAAAACAACGAGATACATCGTTTTAGATCGAAACTAGCAAGATTCACGAGCATCGGTTTTTGAAGTCCTCGAAGAGTAGACGAGAAAAAGGTGTAAACTTTTTCTCTCATAACTGCGGTAAAACTTGTATTCCGGCTCAAAACAACGGTATACATCATTTTAGATCGAAACTAGCAAGATTCACGAGCATCGATTTTACAAGTCGTCGAAGAGTAGACGAGAGAAAGGTGCAAACTTTTTCTCTCAGAAATGCGCGAAAACTTGTATTCCGGCTCAAAACAACGGGATACATCGTTTTAGATCGAAACTAGCAGAATTCACGAGCATCGATTTTACAAGCCGTCGAAGAGTAGACGAGAGAATGGTGTAAACGTTTTCTCTCAGAACTGCGCGAAAACTTTAATTCCGGCTCAAAACAACGGGATACATCGTTTTAGATCGAAACTAGCAAGATTCACGAGCATCCATTTTACAAGTCGTCGAAGAGTAGACGAGTGAAAGGTGTAAACTTTTTCTCTCAGAACTGCGCGAAAACTTGTATTCCGGCTCAGAACAACGGGATACATCGTTTTAGACCGAAACTAACAAAATTCACGGGCATCAATTTTAGAAGTCGTCGAAGAGTAGACGAGAAAAAGGTGCAAACTTTTTCTCTCAGAACTGCGCGAAAACTTGTATTCCGGCTCAAAACAACGGGATACATCGTTTTAGATCGACACTAGCAAGAATCACGAGCATCGATTTTACAAGTCGTCGAAGAGTAGAGGAGAGAAAGGTGTAAACTTTTTCTCTCAGAACTGCGCGAAAACTTGTGTTCCGGCTCAAAACAACGGGATACATCGTTTTAGATCGAAACTAGCAAAATTCACGAGCATCGATTTTACAAGTCGTCGAAGAGTAGAGGAGAGAAAGGTGTAAATTTTTTCTCTCAGAACTGCGCGAAAACTTGTATTCCGGCTCAAAACCACGAGATACATCGTTTTAGATCGAAACTAGCAAGATTCACGAGCATAGATTTTACAAGTCGTCGATGAGTAGAGGAGAGAAAGGTGTAAACTTTTTCCCTCATTACAGCGCGAAAACTTGTATTCCGGCTCAAAAAAACGGGATACATCGTTTTAGATCGAAACTTGCAAGATTCACGAGCATCGATTTTACAAATCGTCGAAGAGTACACGAGAAAAAGGTGCAAACTTTTTCTCTCAGAACTGCGCGAAAAGTTGTATTTCGGCTCAAAACAACGAGATACATCGTTTTAGATCGAAACTAGCAAGATTCACGAGCATCCATTTTACAAATCGTCGAAGAGTAGACGAAAAAAAGGTGTAAATTTTTTTTCTCAAAACTGCGCGAAAACTTGTATTCCGGCTCAAAACAAAGGGATACATGGTTTAGATCGAAACTAGGAAGAATTACGAGCATCGATTTTACAAGTCGTCGAAGAGTAGAGGAGAGAAAGGTGTAAACTTTTTCTCTTGAAACTGCGCGAAAACTTGTATTCCGGCTCAAAACACCGGGATACATCATTTTAGATCGAAACAAGCAAGATTCACGGGCATCGATTTTACAAGTCGTCGAAAGCAGACGAAAAAAAGGTGTAAATTTTTTTTCTCAGAACTGCGCGATAACTTGTGTTCCGGCTCAAAACAACGGGATACATCGTTTTAGATCGAAACTAGCAAAATTCACGAGCATCGATTTTACAAGTCGTCGAAGAGTAGAGGAGAGAAAGGTGTAAATTTTTTCTCTCAGAACTGCGCGAAAACTTGTATTCCGGCTCAAAACAACGAGATACATCGTTTTAGATCGAAACTAGCAAGATTCACGAGCATAGATTTTACAAGTCGTCGATGAGTAGAGGAGAGAAAGGTGTAAACTTTTTCTCTCATTACAGCACGAAAACTTGTATTCCGGCTCAAAAAAACGGGATACATCGTTTTAGATCGAAACTAGCAAAATTCACGAGCATCGATTTTACAAGTCGTCGAAGAGTAGACGAGAGAAAGGTGTAAACTATTTCTCTCAGAACTGCGCGAAAACTTGTATTCCGGCTCAAAACAACGGGATACATCGTTTTAGATCGAAACTAGCAAGATTCACGAGCATCAATTTTACAAGTCGTCGAAGAGTAGACGAGAGAATGGTGCAAACTTTTTCTTTCAGAACTGCGCGAAAACTTGTATTCCGGCTCAAAACAAAGGGATACATCGCTTTAGATCGAAACTAGCAAAAATCACGAGCATCGATTTTACATGTCGTCGAAGAGTAGAGGAGAGAAAGGTGTAAACTTTTTCTCTCAGAACTGCGCGAAAACTTGTATTCCGGCTCAAAACAACGGGATACATCGTTTTAGATCAAAACTAGCAAGATTCACGAGCATCGATTTTACAAGTCGTCGAAGAGTACACGAGAAAAAGGTGCAAACTTTTTCTCTCAGAACTGCGCGAAAAGTTGTATTTCGGCTCAAAACAACGAGATACATCGTTTTAGATCGAAACAAGCAAGATTCACGAGCATCCATTTTACAAATCGTCGAAGAGTAGACGAAAAAAAGGTGTAAATTTTTTTTCTCAAAACTGCGCGAAAACTTGTATTCCGGCTCAAAACAAAGGGATACATGGTTTAGATCGAAACTAGCAAGAATTACGAGCATCGATTTTAGAAGTCGTCGAAGAGTAGACGAGAGAAAGCTGTAAACTTTTTCTCTCAGAACAGCGCGAAAACTTGTATTCCGTTTCAAAACAACGAGATACATCGTTTTAGATCGAAACTAGCAAGATTCACGAGCATCGGTTTTTGAAGTCCTCGAAGAGTAGACGAGAGAAAAGTGTAAACGTTTTCTCTCAGAACTGCGCGAAAACTTGTATTCCGGCTCAAAACAACGGGATACATCGTTTTACATCGAAACTAGCAAAATTCACGAGCATCGATTTTACAAGTCGTCGAAGAGTAGACGAGAGAAAGGTGTAAACTTTTTCTCTCAGAACAGCGCGAAAACTTGTATTCCGGCTCAAAACAACGAGATACATCGTTTTAGATCGAAACTAGCAAGATTCACGAGCATAGATTTTACAAGTCGTCGAAGAGTAGAGGAGAGAAAGGTGTAAACTTTTTCTCTCAGAACAGCGCGAAAACTTGTATTCCGGCTCAAAAAAACGGGATACATCGGTTTAGATCGAAACTAGCAAGATTCACGAGCATCGATTTTACAAGTCGTCGAAGAGTACACGAGAAAAAGGTGCAAACTTTTTCTCTCAGAACTGCGCGAAAAGTTGTATTTCGGCTCAAAACAACGAGATACATCGTTTTAGATCGAAACTAGCAAGATTCACGAGCATCCATTTTACAAATCGTCGAAGAGTAGACGAAAAAAAGGTGTAAATTTTTTTTCTCAAAACTGCGCGAAAACTTGTATTCCGGCTCAAAACAAAGGGATACATGGTTTAGATCGAAACTAGGAAGAATTACGAGCATCGATTTTACAAGTCGTCGAAGAGTAGAGGAGAGAAAGGTGTAAACTTTTTCTCTTGAAACTGCGCGAAAACTTGTATTCCGGCTCAAAACACCGGGGATACATCATTTTAGATCGAAACAAGCAAGATTCACGGGCATCGATTTTACAAGTCGTCGAAAGCAGACGAAAAAAAGGTGTAAATTTTTTTTCTCAGAACTGCGCGATAACTTGTGTTCCGGCTCAAAACAACGGGATACATCGTTTTAGATCGAAACTAGCAAAATTCACGAGCATCGATTTTACAAGTCGTCGAAGAGTAGAGGAGAGAAAGGTGTAAATTTTTTCTCTCAGAACTGCGCGAAAACTTGTATTCCGGCTCAAAACAACGAGATACATCGTTTTAGATCGAAACTAGCAAGATTCACGAGCATAGATTTTACAAGTCGTCGATGAGTAGAGGAGAGAAAGGTGTAAACTTTTTCTCTCATTACAGCACGAAAACTTGTATTCCGGCTCAAAAAAACGGGATACATCGTTTTAGATCGAAACTAGCAAAATTCACGAGCATCGATTTTACAAGTCGTCGAAGAGTAGACGAGAGAAAGGTGTAAACTATTTCTCTCAGAACTGCGCGAAAACTTGTATTCCGGCTCAAAACAACGGGATACATCGTTTTAGATCGAAACTAGCAAGATTCACGAGCATCAATTTTACAAGTCGTCGAAGAGTAGACGAGAGAATGGTGCAAACTTTTTCTTTCAGAACTGCGCGAAAACTTGTATTCCGGCTCAAAACAAAGGGATACATCGCTTTAGATCGAAACTAGCAAAAATCACGAGCATCGATTTTACATGTCGTCGAAGAGTAGAGGAGAGAAAGGTGTAAACTTTTTCTCTCAGAACTGCGCGAAAACTTGTATTCCGGCTCAAAACAACGGGATACATCGTTTTAGATCAAAACTAGCAAGATTCACGAGCATCGATTTTACAAGTCGTCGAAGAGTACACGAGAAAAAGGTGCAAACTTTTTCTCTCAGAACTGCGCGAAAAGTTGTATTTCGGCTCAAAACAACGAGATACATCGTTTTAGATCGAAACAAGCAAGATTCACGAGCATCCATTTTACAAATCGTCGAAGAGTAGACGAAAAAAAGGTGTAAATTTTTTTTCTCAAAAACTGCGCGAAAACTTGTATTCCGGCTCAAAACAAAGGGATACATGGTTTAGATCGAAACTAGCAAGAATTACGAGCATCGATTTTAGAAGTCGTCGAAGAGTAGACGAGAGGAAAGCTGTAAACTTTTTCTCTCAGAACAGCGCGAAAACTTGTATTCCGTTTCAAAACAACGAGATACATCGTTTTAGATCGAAACTAGCAAGATTCACGAGCATCGGTTTTTGAAGTCCTCGAAGAGTAGACGAGAAAAAGGTGTAAACTTTTTCTCTCATAACTGCGGTAAAACTTGTATTCCGGCTCAAAACAACGGGTATACATCATTTTAGATCGAAACTAGCAAGATTCACGAGCATCGATTTTACAAGTCGTCGAAGAGTAGACGAGAGAAAGGTGCAAACTTTTTCTCTCAGAAATGCGCGAAAACTTGTATTCCGGCTCAAAACAACGGGATACATTGTTTTAGATCGAAACTAGCAGAATTCACGAGCATCGATTTTACAAGCCGTCGAAGAGTAGACGAGAGAATGGTGTAAACGTTTTCTCTCAGAACTGCGCGAAAACTTTAATTCCGGCTCAAAACAACGGGATACATCGTTTTAGATCGAAACTAGCAAGATTCACGAGCATCCATTTTACAAGTCGTCGAAGAGTAGACGAGTGAAAGGTGTAAACTTTTTCTCTCAGAACTGCGCGAAAACTTGTATTCCGGCTCAGAACAACGGGATACATCGTTTTAGACCGAAACTAACAAAATTCACGGCATCAATTTTAGAAGTCGTCGAAGAGTAGACGAGAAAAAGGTGCAAACTTTTTCTCTCAGAACTGCGGTAAAACTTGTATTCCGGCTCAAAACAACGGGATACATCGTTTTAGATCGACACTAGCAAGAATCACGAGCATCGATTTTACAAGTCGTCGAAGAGTAGAGGAGAGAAAGGTGTAAACTTTTTCTCTCAGAACTGCGCGAAACTTGTATTCCGGCTCAAAACAACGGGATACATCGTTTTAGATCGAAACTAGCAAGATTCACGAGCATCGATTTTTCAAGTCGTCGAAGAGTAGAGGAGAGAAGGGTGTAAATTTTTTCTCTCAGAACTGCGCGAAAACTTCTGTTCCGGCTCAAAACAACGGGATACATCGTTTTAGATCGAAACTAGCAAAATTCACGAGCATCGATTTTACAAGTCGTCGAAGAGTAGAGGAGAGAAAGGTGTAAACTTTTTCTCTCAGAACTGCGCGAAAACTTGTATTCCGGCTCAAAACAACGAGATACATCGTTTTAGACGAAACTAGAGAAATTCACGAGCATCGATTTTACAAGTCGTCGAAGAGTAGAGGAGAGAAATGTGTAAACTTTTTCTCTCAGAACTGCGCGAAAAGTTGTATTTCGGCTCAAAACAACGAGATACATCGTTTTAGATCGAAACTAGCAAGATTCACGAGCATCCATTTTACAAATCGTCGAAGAGTAGACGAAAAAAAGGTGTAAATTTTTTTTCTCAAAACTGCGCGAAAACTTGTATTCCGGCTCAAAACAAAGGGATACATGGTTTAGATCGAAACTAGCAAGAATTACGAGCATCGATTTTACAAGTCGTCGAAGAGTAGAGGAGAGAAAGGTGTAAACTTTTTCTCTCGAAACTGCGCGAAAACTTGTATTCCGGCTCAAAACAACGGGATACATCGTTTTAGATCGAAACAAGCAAGATTCACGAGCATCGATTTTACAAGTCGTCGAAGAGTACACGAGAAAAAGGTGCAAACTTTTTCTCTCAGAACTGCGCGAAAAGTTGTATTTCGGCTCAAAACAACGAGATACATCGTTTTAGATCGAAACTAGCAAGATTCACGAGCATCCATTTTACAAATCGTCGAAGAGTAGACGAAAAAAAGGTGTAAATTTTTTTTCTCAAAACTGCGCGAAAACTTGTATTCCGGCTGAAAACAAAGGGATACATGGTTTAGATCGAAACTAGCAAGAATTACGAACATCGATTTTACAAGTCGTCGAAGAGTAGAGGAGAGAAAGGTGTAAACTTTTTCTCTCGAAACTGCGCGAAAACTTGTATTCCGGCTCAAAACAACGGGATACATCGTTTTAGATCGAAACAAGCAAGATTCACGGGCATCGATTTTACAAGTCGTCGAAGAGTAGACGAAAAAAAGGTGTAAATTTTTTTCTCTCAGAACTGCGCGAAAACTTGTATTCCGGCTCAAAACAAAGGGATACATCGTTTTAGATCGAAACTAGCAAAATTCACGAGCATCGATTTTACAAGTCGTCGAAGAGTAGAGGAGAGAAAGGTGTAATTTTTTCTCTCAGAAATGCGCGAAAACTTGTATTCCGGCTCAAAACAACGAGATACATCGTTTTAGATCGAAACTAGCAAGATTCACGAGCATAGATTTTACAAGTCGTCGATGAGTAGAGGAGAGAAAGGTGTAAACTTTTTCTCTCATTACAGCGCGAAAACTTGTATTCCGGCTCAAAAAAACGGGATACAACGTTTTAGATCGAAACTAGCAAGATTCACGAGCATCGATTTTACAAGTCGTCGAAAAGTACACGAGAAAAAGGTGCAAACTTTTTCTCTCAGAACTGCGCGGAAAGTTGTATTTCGGCTCAAACAACGGGATACATCGTTTTAGATCGAAACAAGCAAAATTCACGAGCATCGATTTTACAAGTCGTCGAAGAGTAGACGAGAGAAAGGTATAAACTATTTCTCTCAGAACTGCGCGAAAACTTGTATTCCGGCTCAAAACAACGGGATACATCGTTTTAGATTGAAACTAGCAAGATTCACGAGCATCGATTTTACAAGTCGTTGAAGAGTAGACGAGAAAATGGTGCAAACGTTTTCTCTCAGAACTGCGCGAAAACTTGTATTCCGGCTCCAAAACAACGAGATACATCGTTTTAGATCGAAACTAGCAAGATTCACGAGCATAGATTTTACAAGTCGTCAAAGAGTAGAGGAGAGAAAGGTGTAAACTTTTTCTCTCAGAACAGCGCGAAACTTGTATTCCGGCTCAAAAAAACGGGATACATCGTTTTAGATCAAAACTAGCAAGATTCACGAGCATCTATTTTACAAGTCGTCTAAGAGTAGACGAGAGAAAGGTGTAAACTTTTTCTCTCAGAACAGCGCGAAAACTTGTATTCCGGCTCAAAACAACGAGATACATCGTTTTAGATCGAAACTAGCAAGATTCACGAGCATAGATTTTACAAGTCGTCAAAGAGTAGAGGAGAGAAAGGTGTAAACTTTTTCTCTCAGAACAGCGCGAAAACTTGTATTCCGGCTCAAAAAACGGGATACATCGTTTTAGATCAAAACTAGCAAGATTCACGAGCATCGATTTTAAAAGTCGTCGAAAAGTACACGAGAAACAGGTGCAAACTTTTTCTCTCGAAACTGCGCAAAAACTTGTATTCCGGCTCAAAACAACGGGATACATCGTTTTAGATCGAAACAAGCAAGATTCACGGGCATCAATTTTACAAGTCGTCGAAAGCAGACGAAAAAAAGGTGTAAATTTTTTCTCTCAGAACTGCGCGAAAACCTGTATTCCGGCTCAAAACAACGGGATACATCGTTTTAGATCGAAACTAGCAAGAATCACGAGCATCAATTTTACAAGTCGTCGAAGAGTAGAGGAGAGAAGGGTGTAAACTTTTTCTCTCAGAACGGCGCGAAACTTGTATTCCGGCTCAAAACAACGGGATACATCGTTTAAGATCGAAACTAGCAAGATTCACGGCATCCACTTTACAAATCGTCGAAGAGTAGACGAGAGAAAGATGTACATTTTTTCTCTCATTACAGCACGAAAACTTGTATTCCGGCTCAAAAAACCGGGATACATCGTTTTAGATCGAAACTAGCAAAATTCACGAGCATCGATTTTACAAGTCGTCCGAAGAGTAGACGAGAGAAAGGTGTGAACTATTTCTCTCAGAACTGCGCGAAAACTTGTATTCCGGCTCAAAACAACGGGATACATCGTTTTAGATCGAAACTAGCAAGATTCACGAGCATCAATTTAAAAGTCGTCGAAGAGTAGACGAGAGAATGGTGCAAACTTTTTCTTTCAGAACTGCGCGAAAACTTGTATTCCGGCTCAAAACAAAGGGATACATCGTTTTAGATCGAAACTAGCAAGAATCACGAGCATCGATTTTACAAGTCGTCGAAGAGTAGAGGAGAGAAAGGTGTAAACTTTTTCTCTCAGAACTGCGCGAAAACTTGTATTCCGGCTCAATCAACGGGATACATCGTTTTAGATCAAAACTAGCAATATTCACGAGCATCGATTTTACAAGTCGTCGAAGAGTAGACGAGAGAAAGCTGTAAACTTTTTCTCTCAGAACAGCGCGAAAACTTGTATTCCGTTTCAAAACAACGAGATACATCGTTTTAGATCGAAACTAGCAAGATTCACGAGCATCGGTTTTTGAAGTCCTCGAAGAGTAGACGAGAGAAAACTGTAACCTTTTTCTCTCATAACTGCGGTAAAACTTTAATTCCGGCTCAAAACAACGGGATACATCGTTTTAGATCGAAACTAGCAAGATTCACGAGCATCGATTTACAAGTCGTCGAAGAGTAGACGAGTGAAAGGTGTAAACTTTTTCTCTCAGAACTGCGCGAAAACTTGTATTCCGGCTCAGAACAACGGGATACATCGTTTTAGACTGAAACTAACAAAATTCACGGGCATCAATTTTACAAGTCGTCGAAGAGTAGACGAGAAAAAGGTGCAAACTTTTTCTCTCAGAACTGCGCGAAAACTTGTATTCCGGCTCAAAACAACGGGATACATCGTTTTAGATTGAAACTAGCAAGATTCACGAGCATCGATTTTTCAAGTCGTCGAAGAGTAGAGGAGAGAAGGGTGTAAACTTTTTCTCTCAGAACGGCGCGAAAACTTGTATTCCGGCTCAAAACAACGGGATACATCGTTTTAGATCGAAACTAGCAAGATTCACGAGCATCGATTTTAAAAATCGTCGAAGAGTAGACGAGAGAAAGGTGTAAATTTTTTCTCTCAGAACTGCGCGAAAACTTGTGTTCCGGCTCAAAAAACGGGATACATCGTTTTAGATCGAAACTAGCAAAATTCACGAGCATCGATTTTACAAGTCGTCGAAGAGTAGAGGAGAGAAAGGTGTAAACTTTTTCTCTCAGAACTGCGCGAAAACTTGTATTCCGGCTCAAAACAACGAGATACATCGTTTTAGACGAAACTAGAGAAATTCACGAGCATCGATTTTACAAGTCGTCGAAGAGTAGAGGAGAGAAATGTGTAAACTTTTTCTCTCAGAACTGCGCGAAAACTTGTGTTCCGGCTCAAAACAACGGGATACATCGTTTTAGATCGAAACTAGCAAAATTCACGAGCATCGATTTTACAAGTCGTCGAAGAGTAGAGGAGAGAAAGGTGTAAAATTTTTCTCTCAGAACTGCGCGAAAACTTGTATTCCGGCTCAAAACCACGAGATACATCGTTTTAGATTGAAACTAGCAAGATTCACGAGCATAGATTTTACAAGTCGTCGATGAGTAGAGGAGAGAAAGGTGTAAACTTTTTCTCTCATTACAGCGCGAAAACTTGTATTCCGGCTCAAAAAAACGGGATACATCGTTTTAGATCGAAACTTGCAAGATTCACGAGCATCGATTTTACAAATCGTCGAAGAGTAGACGAGAGAAAGGTGTAAATTTTTTCTCTCAGAACTGCGCGAAAACTTGTGTGTCCGGCTCCAAACAACGGGATACATCGTTTTACATCGAAACTAGCAAGAATCACGAGCATCGATTTTACAAGTCGTCGAAGAGTAGACGAGAGAAAGGTGTAAACTTTTTCTCTCAGAACTGCGCGAAAACTTGTATTCCGGCTCAAATCAACGGGATACATCGTTTTAGATCAAAACTAGCAAGATTCACGAGCATCGATTTTACAAATCGTCGATGAGTAGGACGAGAGAAAGGTGTAAATTTTTCTCTCAGAACTGCGCGAAAACTTGTGTTCCGGCTCAAAACAACGGGATAGATCGTTTAAGATCGAAACTAGCAATATTCACGAGCATCGATTTTACAAGTCGTCGAAGAGTAGACGAGAGAAAGCTGTAAACTTTTTCTCTCAGAACAGCGCGAAAACTTGTATTCCGTTTCAAAACAACGAGATACATCGTTTTAGATCGAAACTAGCAAGATTCACGAGCATCTGTTTTTGAAGTCCTCGAAGAGTAGACGAGAGAAAACTGTAAACTTTTTTCTCTCATAACTGCGGTAAAACTTGTATTCCGGCTCAAAACAACGGTATACATCATTTTAGATCGAAACTAGCAAGATTCACGAGCATCGATTTTACAAGTCGTCGAAGAGTAGACGAGAGAAAGGTGCAAACTTTTTCTCTCAGAAATGCGCGAAAACTTGTATTCCGGCTCAAAACAACGGGATACATCGTTTTAGATCGAAACTAGCAGAATTCACGAGCATCGATTTTACAAGCCGTCGAAGAGTAGACGAGAGAATGGTGTAAACGTTTTCTCTCAGAACTGCGCGAAAACTTTAATTCCGGCTCAAAACAACGGGATACATCGTTTTAGATCGAAACTAGCAAGATTCACGAGCATCGATTTTACAAGTCGTCGAAGAGTAGACGAGTGAAAGGTGTAAACTTTTTCTCTCAGAACTGCGCGAAAACTTGTATTCCGGCTCAGAACAACGGGATACATCGTTTTAGACTGAAACTAACAAAATTCACGGGCATCAATTTTACAAGTCGTCGAAGAGTAGACGAGAAAAAGGTGCAAACTTTTTCTCTCAGAACTGCGCGAAAACTTGTATTCCGGCTGAAAACAACGGGATACATCGTTTTAGATCGGCACTAGCAAGAATCACGAGCATCGATTTTACAAGTCGTCGAAGAGTAGAGGAGAGAAAGGTTGTAAACTTTTTCTCTCAGAACTGCGCGAAAACTTGTATTCCGGCTCAAAACACAGGGATACATCGTTTTAGATCGAAACTAGCAAGATTCACGAGCATCGATTTTTCAAGTCGTCGAAGAGTAGAGGAGAGAAGGGTGTAAACTTTTTCTCTCAGAACGGCGCGAAAACTTGTATTCCGGCTCAAAACAACGGGATACATCGTTTTAGATCGAAACTAGCAAGATTCACGAGCATCGATTTTAAAAATCGTCGAAGAGTAGACGAGAGAAAGGTGTAAATTTTTTCTCTCAGAACTGCGCGAAAACTTGTGTTCCGGCTCAAAAAACGGGATACATCGTTTTAGATCGAAACTAGCAAAATTCACGAGCATCGATTTTACAAGTCGTCGGAAGAGTAGAGGAGAGAAAGGTGTAAGCTTTTTCTCTCAGAACTGCGCGAAAACTTGTATTCCGGCTCAAAACAACGAGATACATCGTTTTAGATGAAACTAGAGAAATTCACGAGCATCGATTTTACAAGTCGTCGAAGAGTAGAGGAGAGAAATGTGTAAACTTTTTCTCTCAGAACTGCGCGAAAACTTGTGTTCCGGCTCAAAACAACGGGATACATCGTTTTAGATCGAAACTAGCAAAATTCACGAGCATCGATTTTACAAGTCGTCGAAGAGTAGAGGAGAGAAAGGTGTAAATTTTTTCTCTCAGAACTGCGCGAAAACTTGTATTCCGGCTCAAACCACGAGATACATCGTTTTTAGATCGAAACTAGCAAGATTCACGAGCATAGATTTTACAAGTCGTCGATGAGTAGAGGAGAGAAAGGTGTAAACTTTTTCTCTCATTACAGCGCGAAAACTTGTATTCCGGCTCAAAAAAACGGGATACATCGTTTTAGATCGAAACTTGCAAGATTCACGAGCATCGATTTTACAAATCGTCGAAGAGTAGACGAGAGAAAGGTGTAAATTTTTTTCTCTCAGAACTGCGCGAAAACTTGTGTTCCGGCTCCAAACAACGGGATACATCGTTTTACATCGAAACTAGCACGAATCACGAGCATCGATTTTACAAGTCGTCGAAGAGTAGAGGAGAGAAAGGTGTAAACTTTTTCTCTCAGAACTGCGCGAAAACTTGTATTCCGGCTCAAATCAACGGGATACATCGTTTTAGATCAAAACTAGCAAGATTCACGAGCATCGATTTTACAAATCGTTCGAAGAGTAGACGAGAGAAAGGTGTAAATTTTTTCTCTCAGAACTGCGCGAAAACTTGTGTTCCGGCTCAAAACAACGGGATAGATCGTTTAAGATCGAAACTAGCAATATTCACGAGCATCGATTTTACAAGTCGTCGAAGAGTAGACGAGAAAAAGCTGTAAACTTTATCTCTCAGAACAGCGCGAAAACTTGTATTTTGTTTCAAAACAACGAGATACATCGTTTTAGATCGAAACTAGCAAGATTCACGAGCATCGGTTTTTGAAGTCCTCGAAGAGTAGACGAGAGAAAACTGTAAATATTTTCTCTCATAACTGCGGTAAAACTTGTATTCCGGCACAAAACAACGGTATACATCATTTTAGATCGAAACTAGCAAGATTCACGAGCATCGATTTTACAAGTCGTCGAAGAGTAGACGAGAGAAAGGTGCAAACTTTTTCTCTCAGAAATGCGCGAAAACTTGTATTCCGGCTCAAAACAACGGGATACATCGTTTTAGATCGAAACTAGCAGAATTCACGAGCATCGATTTTACAAGCCGTCGAAGAGTAGACGAGAGAATGGTGTAAACGTTTTCTCTCAGAACTGCCGCGAAAACTTTAATTCCGGCTCAAAACAACGGGGATACATCGTTTTTAGATCGAAACTAGCAATATTCACGAGCATCGATTTTACAAGTCGTCGAAGAGTAGACGAGTGAAAGGTGTAAACTTTTTCTCTCAGAACTGCGCGAAAACTTGTATTCCGGCTCAGAACAACGGGATACATCGTTTTAGACTGAAACTAACAAAATTCACGGGCATCAATTTTACAAGTCGTCGAAGAGTAGACGAGAAAAAGGTGCAAACTTTTTCTCTCAGAACTGCACGAAAACTTGTATTCCGGCTCAAAACAACGGATACATCGTTTTAGATCGACACTAGCAAGAATCACGAGCATCGATTTTACAAGTCGTCGAAGAGTAGAGGAGAGAAAGGTGTGTAAACTTTTTCTCTCAGAACTGCGCGAAAACTTGTATTCCGGCTCAAAACAACGGGATACATCGTTTTAGATCGAAACTAGCAAGATTCACGAGCATCAATTTTTCAAGTCGTCGAAGAGTAGAGGAGAGAAGGGTGTAAACGTTTTCTCTCAGAACGGCGCGAAAACTTGTATTCCGGCTCAAAACAACGGGATACATCGTTTTAGATCGAAACTAGCAAGATTCACGAGCATCGATTTTAAAAATCGTCGAAGAGTAGACGAGAGGAAAGGTGTAATTTTTTTCTCTCAGAACTGCGCGAAAACTTGTGTTCCGGCTCAAAAAAACGGGATACATCGTTTTAGATCGAAACTAGCAAAATTCACGAGCATCGATTTTACAAGTCCTTTTTCTCTCAGAACTGCGCGAAAACTTGTATTCCGGCTCAAAACAACGAGATACATCGTTTTAGACGAAACTAGAGAAATTCACGAGCATCGATTTTACAAGTCGTCGAAGAGTAGAGGAGAGAAATGTGTAAACTTTTTCTCTCAGAACTGCGCGAAAACTTGTGTTCCGGCTCAAAACAACGGGATACATCGTTTTAGATCGAAACTAGCAAAATTCACGAGCATCGATTTTACAAGTCGTCGAAGAGTAGAGGAGAGAAAGGTGTAAATTTTTTCTCTCAGAACTGCGCGAAAACTTGTATTCCGGCTCAAAACCACGAGATACATCGTTTTAGATCGAAACTAGCAAGATTCACGAGCATAGATTTTACAAGTCGTCGATGAGTAGAGGAGAGAAAGGTGTAAACTTTTTCTCTCATTACAGCGCGAAAACTTGTATTCCGGCTCAAAAAAACGGGATACATCGTTTTAGATCGAAACTTGCAAGATTCACGAGCATCGATTTTACAAATCGTCGAAGAGTAGACGAGAGAAAGGTGTAAATTTTTTCTCTCAGAACTGCGCGAAAACTTGTGTGCCGGCTCCAAACAACGGGATACATCGTTTTACATCGAAACTAGCAAAATTCACGAGCATCGATTTTACAAGTCGTCGAAGAGTAGACGAGAGAAAGGTGTAAACTTTTTCTCTCAGAACAGCGCGAAAACTTGTATTCCGGCTCAAAACAACGAGATACATCGTTTTAGATCGAAACTAGCAAGATTCACGAGCATAGATTTTACAAGTCGTCGAAGAGTAGAGGAGAGAAAGGTGTAAACTTTTTCTCTCAGAACAGCGCGAAAACTTGTATTCCGGCTCAAAAAAACGGGATACATCGGTTTAGATCGAAACTAGCAAGATTCACGAGCATCGATTTTACAAGTCGTCGAAGAGTACACGAGAAAAAGGTGCAAACTTTTTCTCTCAGAACTGCGCGAAAAGTTGTATTTCGGCTCAAAACAACGAGATACATCGTTTTAGATCGAAACTAGCAAGATTCACGAGCATCCATTTTACAAATCGTCGAAGAGTAGACGAAAAAAAGGTGTAAATTTTTTTTCTCAAAACTGCGCGAAAACTTGTATTCCGGCTCAAAACAAAGGGATACATGGTTTAGATCGAAACTAGGAAGAATTACGAGCATCGATTTTACAAGTCGTCGAAGAGTAGAGGAGAGAAAGGTGTAAACTTTTTCTCTTGAAACTGCGCGAAAACTTGTATTCCGGCTCAAAACACCGGGATACATCATTTTAGATCGAAACAAGCAAGATTCACGGGCATCGATTTTACAAGTCGTCGAAAGCAGACGAAAAAAAGGTGTAAATTTTTTTTCTCAGAACTGCGCGATAACTTGTGTTCCGGCTCAAAACAACGGGATACATCGTTTTAGATCGAAACTAGCAAAATTCACGAGCATCGATTTTACAAGTCGTCGAAGAGTAGAGGAGAGAAAGGTGTAAATTTTTTCTCTCAGAACTGCGCGAAAACTTGTATTCCGGCTCAAAACAACGAGATACATCGTTTTAGATCGAAACTAGCAAGATTCACGAGCATAGATTTTACAAGTCGTCGATGAGTAGAGGAGAGAAAGGTGTAAACTTTTTCTCTCATTACAGCACGAAAACTTGTATTCCGGCTCAAAAAAACGGGATACATCGTTTTAGATCGAAACTAGCAAAATTCACGAGCATCGATTTTACAAGTCGTCGAAGAGTAGACGAGAGAAAGGTGTAAACTATTTCTCTCAGAACTGCGCGAAAACTTGTATTCCGGCTCAAAACAACGGGATACATCGTTTTAGATCGAAACTAGCAAGATTCACGAGCATCAATTTTACAAGTCGTCGAAGAGTAGACGAGAGAATGGTGCAAACTTTTTCTTTCAGAACTGCGCGAAAACTTGTATTCCGGCTCAAAACAAAGGGATACATCGCTTTAGATCGAAACTAGCAAAAATCACGAGCATCGATTTTACAAGTCGTCGAAGAGTAGAGGAGAGAAAGGTGTAAACTTTTTCTCTCAGAACTGCGCGAAAACTTGTATTCCGGCTCAAAACAACGGGATACATCGTTTTAGATCAAAACTAGCAAGATTCACGAGCATCGATTTTACAAGTCGTCGAAGAGTACACGAGAAAAAGGTGCAAACTTTTTCTCTCAGAACTGCGCGAAAAGTTGTATTTCGGCTCAAAACAACGAGATACATCGTTTTAGATCCGAAACAAGCAAGATTCACGAGCATCCATTTTACAAATCGTCGAGAGTAGACGAAAAAAGGTGTAAATTTTTTTTCTCAAAACTACGCGAAACTTGTATTCCGGCTCAAAACAAAGGGATACATGGTTTAGATCGAAACTAGCAAGAATTACGAGCATCGATTTTACAAGTCGTCGAAGAGTAGAGGAGAGAAAGGTGTAAACTTTTTCTCTCGAAACTGCGCGAAAACTTGTATCCGGCTCAAAACAACGGGATACATCGTTTTAGATCAAACTAGCAAGATTCACGAGCATCGATTTACAAATCGTCGAAGAGTAGGCGAGAGAAGGTGTAAATTTTTTCTCTCAGAACTGCGCGAAACTTGTGTTCCGGCTCAAAACAACGGGATAGATCGTTTAAGATCGAAACTAGCAATATTCACGAGCATCGATTTTACAAGTCGTCGAAGAGTAGACGAGAGAAAGCTGTAAACTTTTTCTCTCAGAACAGCGCGAAAACTTGTATTCCGTTTCAAAACAACGAGATACATCGTTTTAGATCGAAACTAGCAAGATTCACGAGCATCGGTTTTTGAGTCCTCGAAGAGTAGACGAGAAAAAGGTGTAAACTTTTTCTCTCATAACTGCGGTAAAACTTGTATTCCGGCTCAAAACAACGGTATACATCATTTTAGATCGAAACTAGCAAGATTCACGAGCATCGATTTTACAAGTCGTCGAAGAGTAGACGAGAGAAAGGTGCAAACTTTTTCTCTCAGAAATGCGCGAAAACTTGTATTCCGGCTCAAAACAACGGGATACATCGTTTTAGATCGAAACTAGCAGAATTCACGAGCATCGATTTTACAAGCCGTCAAAGAGTAGACGAGAGAATGGTGTAAACGTTTTCTCTCAGAACTGCGCGAAAACTTTAATTCCGGCTCAAACAACGGGATACATCGTTTTAGATCGAAACTAGCAAGATTCACGAGCATCCATTTTACAAGTCGTCGAAGAGTAGACGAGTGAAAGGTGTAAACTTTTTCTCTCAGAACTGCGCGAAAACTTGTATTCCGGCTCAGAACAACGGGATACATCGTTTTAGACCGAAACTAACAAAATTCACGGGCATCAATTTTAGAAGTCGTCGAAGAGTAGCGAGAAAAAGGTGCAAACTTTTTCTCTCAGAACTGCGCGAAAACTTGTATTCCGGCTCAAAACAACGGGATACATCGTTTTAGATCGACACTAGCAAGAATCACGAGCATCGATTTTACAAGTCGTCGAAGAGTAGAGGAGAGAAAGGTGTAAACTTTTTCTCTCAGAACTGCGCGAAAACTTGTATTCCGGCTCAAACAACGGGATACATCGTTTTAGATCGAAACTAGCAAGATTCACGAGCATCGATTTTTCAAGTCGTCAGCAAGAGTAGAGGAGAGAAGGGTGTAAATTTTTTCTCTCAGAACTGCGCGAAAACTTCTGTTCCGCTCAAAACAACGGGATACATCGTTTTAGATCGAAACTAGCAAAATTCACGAGCATCGATTTTACAAGTCGTCGAAGAGTAGAGAGAGAAAGGTGTAAACTTTTTCTCTCAGAACTGCGCGAAAACTTGTATTCCGGCTCAAAACAACGAGATACATCGTTTTAGACGAAACTAGAGAAATTCACCGAGCATCGATTTTACAAGTCGTCGAAGAGTAGAGGAGAGAAATGTGTAAACTTTTTCTCTCAGAACTGCGCGAAAAGTTGTATTTCGGCTCAAAACAACGAGATACATCGTTTTAGATCGAAACTAGCAAGATTCACGAGCATCCATTTTACAAATCGTCGAAGAGTAGACGAAAAAAAGGTGTAATTTTTTTTCTCAAAACTGCGCGAAAACTTGTATTCCGGCTCAAAACAAAGGGATACATGGTTTAGATCGAAACTAGCAAGAATTACGAGCATCGATTTTACAAGTCGTCGAAGAGTAGAGGAGAGAAAGGTGTAAACTTTTTCTCTCGAAACTGCGCGAAAACTTGTATTCCGGCTCAAAACAACGGGATACATCGTTTTAGATCGAAACAAGCAAGATTCACGAGCATCGATTTTACAAGTCGTCGAAGAGTACACGAGAAAAAGGTGCAAACTTTTTCTCTCAGAACTGCGCGAAAAGTTGTATTTCGGCTCAAAACAACGAGATACATCGTTTTAGATCGAAACTAGCAAGATTCACGAGCATCCATTTTACAAATCGTCGAAGAGTAGACGAAAAAAAGGTGTAAATTTTTTTTCTCAAAACTGCGCGAAAACTTGTATTCCGGCTGAAAACAAAGGGATACATGGTTTAGATCGAAACTAGCAAGAATTACGAACATCGATTTTACAAGTCGTCGAAGAGTAGAGGAGAGAAAGGTGTAAACTTTTTCTCCTCGAAACTGCGCGAAAACTTGTATTCCGGCTCAAAACAACGGGATACATCGTTTTAGATCGAAACAAGCAAGATTCACGGGCATCGATTTTACAAGTCGTCGAAGAGTAGACGAAAAAAAGGTGTAAATTTTTTCTCTCAGAACTGCGCGAAAACTTGTATTCCGGCTCAAAACAAAGGGATACATCGTTTTAGATCGAAACTAGCAAAATTCACGAGCATCGATTTTACAAGTCGTCGAAGAGTAGAGGAGAGAAAGGTGTAATTTTTTCTCTCAGAAATGCGCGAAAACTTGTATTCCGGCTCAAAACAACGAGATACATCGTTTTAGATCGAAACTAGCAAGATTCACGAGCATAGATTTTACAAGTCGTCAAAGAGTAGAGGAGAGAAAGGTGTAAACTTTTTCTCTCGAAACAGCGCGAAAACTTGTATTCCGGCTCAAAAAAACGGGATACATCGTTTTAGATCAAAACTAGCAAGATTCACGAGCATCTATTTTACAAGTCGTCTAAGAGTAGACGAGAGAAAGGTGTAAACTTTTTCTCTCAGAACAGCGCGAAAACTTGTATTCCGGCTCAAAACAACGAGATACATCGTTTTAGATCGAAACTAGCAAGATTCACGAGCATAGATTTTACAAGTCGTCAAAGAGTAGAGGAGAGAAAGGTGTAAACTTTTTCTCTCAGAACAGCGCGAAAACTTGTATTCCGGCTCAAAAAAACGGGATACATCGTTTTAGATCAAAACTAGCAAGATTCCCGAGCATCGATTTTACAAGTCGTCGAAAGTACACGAGAAAAAGGTGCAAACTTTTTCTCTCAGAACTGCGCGAAAAGTTGTATTTCGGCTCAAAACAACGAGATACATCGTTTTAGATCGAAACTAGCAAGATTCACGAGCATCCATTTTACAAATCTTCGAAGAGTAGACGAAAAAAAGGTGTAAATTTTTTTCTCAAAACTGCGCGAAAACTTGTATTCCGGCTCAAAACAAAGGGATACATGGTTTAGATCGAAACTAGCAAGAATTACGAGCATCGATTTTACAAGTCGTCGAAGAGTAGAGGAGAGAAAGGTGTAAACTTTTTCTCTCGAAACTGCGCGAAAACTTGTATTCCGGCTCAAAACAACGGGATACATCGTTTTAGATCAAAACTAGCAAGATTCACGAGCATCGATTTTACAAATCGTCGAAGAGTAGACGAGAGAAAGGTGTAAATTTTTTCTCTCAGAACTGCGCGAAACTTGTGTTCCGGCTCAAAACAACGGGATAGATCGTTTAAGATCGAAACTAGCCATATTCACGAGCATCGATTTTACAAGTCGTCGAAGAGTAGACGAGAGAAAGCTGTAAACTTTTTCTCTCAGAACAGCGCGAAAACTTGTATTCCGTTTCAAAACAACGAGATACATCGTTTTAGACCGAAACTAACAAAATTCACGGCATCAATTTTACAAGTCGTCGAAGAGTACGAGAAAAAGGTGCAAACTTTTTCTCTCAGAACTGCGCGAAAACTTGTATCCGGCTCAAAACAACGGGATACATCGTTTTAGATCGACACTAGCAAGAATCACGAGCATCGATTTTACAAGTCGTCGAAGAGTAGAGGAGAGAAAGGTGTAACTTTTTCTCTCAGAACTGCGCGAAAACTTGTATTCCGGCTCAAAACAACGGGATACATCGTTTTAGATCGAAACTAGCAAGATTCACGAGCATCGATTTTTCAAGTCGTCGAAGAGTAGAGGAGAGAAGGGTGTAAATTTTTTCTCTCAGAACTGCGCGAAAACTTCTGTTCCGGCTCAAAACAACGGGATACATCGTTTTAGATCGAAACTAGCAAAATTCACGAGCATCGATTTTACAAGTCGTCGAAGAGTAGAGGAGAGAAAGGTGTAAACTTTTTCTCTCAGAACTGCGCGAAAACTTGTATTCCGCTCAAAACAACGAGATACATCGTTTTAGACGAAACTAGAGAAATTCACGAGCACCGATTTTACAAGTCGTCGAAGAGTAGAGGAGAGAAATGTGTAAACTTTTTCTCTCAGAACTGCGCGAAAAGTTGTATTTCGGCTCAAAACAACGAGATACATCGTTTTAGATCGAAACTAGCAAGATTCACGAGCATCCATTTTACAAATCGTCGAAGAGTAGACGAAAAAAGGTGTAAATTTTTTTTCTCAAAACTGCGCGAAAACTTGTATTCCGGCTCAAAACAAAGGGATACATGGTTTAGATCGAAACTAGCAAGAATTACGAGCATCGATTTTACAAGTCGTCGAAGAGTAGAGGAGAGAAAGGTGTAAACTTTTTCTCTCGAACTGCGCGAAAACTTGTATTCCGGCTCAAAACAACGGGATACATCGTTTTAGATCAAAACTAGCAAGATTCACGAGCATCGATTTTACAAATCGTCGAAGAGTAGACGAGAGAAAGGTGTAAATTTTTTCTCTCAGAACTGCGCGAAAACTTGTGTTCCGGCTCAAAACAACGGGATAGATCGTTTAAGATCGAAACTAGCCATATTCACGAGCATCGATTTTACAAGTCGTCGAAGAGTAGACGAGAGAAAGCTGTAACTTTTTCTCTCAGAACAGCGCGAAAACTTGTATTCCGTTTCAAAACAACGAGATACATCGTTTTAGACCGAAACTAACAAAATTCACGGGCATCAATTTTACAAGTCGTCGAAGAGTAGACGAGAAAAAGGTGCAAACTTTTTCTCTCAGAACTGCGCGAAAACTTGTATTCCGGCTCAAAACAACGGGATACATCGTTTTAGATCGACACTAGCAAGAATCACGAGCATCGATTTTACAAGTCGTCGAAGAGTAGAGGAGAGAAAGGTGTAAACTTTTTCTCTCAGAACTGCGCGAAAACTTGTATTCCGGCTCAAAACAACGGGATACATCGTTTTAGATCGAAACTAGCAAGATTCACGAGCATCCATTTTACAAATTGTCGAAGAGTAGACGAAAAAAAGGTGTAAATTTTTTTTCTCAAAACTGCGCGAAAACTTGTATTCCGGCTCAAAACAAAGGGATACATGGTTTAGATCGAAACTAGCAAGAATTACGAGCATCGATTTTACAAGTCGTCGAAGAGTAGAGGAGAGAAAGGTGTAAACGTTTTCTCTCAGAACAGCGCGAAAACTTGTATTCCGGCTCAAAAAAACGGGATACATCGTTTTAGATCAAAACTAGCAAGATTCACGAGCATCGATTTTACAAGTCGTCGAAGAGTACACGAGAAAAAGGTGCAAACTTTTTCTCTCAGAACTGCGCGAAAAGTTGTATTTCGGCTCAAAACAACGAGATACATCGTTTTAGATCGAAACAAGCAAGATTCACGAGCATCCATTTTACAAATCGTCGAAGAGTAGACGAAAAAAAGGTGTAAATTTTTTTCTCAAAACTGCGCGAAAACTTGTATTCCGGCTCAAAACAAAGGGATACATGGTTTAGATCGAAACTAGCAAGAATTACGAGCATCGATTTACAAGTCGTCGAAGAGTAGAGGAGAGAAGGTGTAAACTTTTTCTCTCGAAACTGCGCGAAAACTTGTATTCCGCTCAAAACAACGGGATACATCGTTTTAGATCAAAATAGCAAGATTCACGAGCATCGATTTTACAAATCGTCGAAGAGTAGGCGAGAGAAAGGTGTAAATTTTTTCTCTCAGAACTGCGCGAAAACTTGTGTTCCGGCTCAAAACAACGGGATAGATCGTTTAAGATCGAAACTGGCAATATTCACGAGCATCGATTTTACAAGTCGTCGAAGAGTAGACGAGAGAAAGCTGTAAACTTTTTCTCTCAGAACAGCGCGAAAACATGTATTCCGTTTCAAAACAACGAGATACATCGTTTTAGATCGAAACTAGCAAGATTCACGAGCATCGGTTTTTGAAGTCCTCGAAGAGTAGACGAGAAAAAGGTGTAAACTTTTTCTCTCATAACTGCGGTAAAACTTGTTTCCGGCTCAAAACAACGGTATACATCATTTTAGATCGAAACTAGCAAGATTCACTTGCATCGATTTTACAAGTCGTCGAAGAGTAGACGAGAGAAAGGTGCAAACTTTTTCTCTCAGAAATGCGCGAAAACTTGTATTCCGGCTCAAAACAACGGGATACATCGTTTTAGATCGAAACTAGCAGAATTCACGAGCATCGATTTTACAAGCCGTCGAAGAGTAGACGAGAGAATGGTGTAAACGTTTTCTCTCAGAACTGCGCGAAAACTTTAATTCCGGCTCAAAACAACGGGATACATCGTTTTAGATCGAAACTAGCAAGATTCACGAGCATCCATTTTACAAGTCGTCGAAGAGTAGACGAGTGAAAGGTGTAAACTTTTTCTCTCAGAACTGCGCGAAAACTTGTATTCCGGCTCAGAACAACGGGATACATCGTTTTAGACCGAAACTAACAAAATTCACGGGCATCAATTTTAGAAGTCGTCGAAGAGTAGACGAGAAAAAGGTGCAAACTTTTTCTCTCAGAACTGCGCGAAAACTTGTATTCCGGCTCAAAACAACGGATACATCGTTTTAGATCGACACTAGCAAGAATCACGAGCATCGATTTACAAGTCGTCGAAGAGTAGAGGGGAGAAAGGTGTAAACTTTTTCTCTCAGAACTGCGCGAAAACTTGTATTCCGGCTCAAAACAACGGGATACATCGTTTTAGATCGAAAACTAGCAAGATTCACGAGCATCGATTTTTCAAGTCGTCGAAGAGTAGAGGAGAGAAGGGTGTAAATTTTTTCTCTCAGAACTGCGCGAAAACTTCTGTTCCGGCTCAAAACAACGGGATACATCGTTTTAGATCGAAACTAGCAAAATTCACGAGCATCGATTTTACAAGTCGTCGAAGAGTAGAGGAGAGAAAGGTGTAAACTTTTTCTCTCAGAACTGCGCGAAAACTTGTATTCCGGCTCAAAACAACGAGATACATCGTTTTAGACGAACTAGAGAAATTCACGAGCATCGATTTTACAAGTCGTCGAAGAG